>NC_041386.1:144005311-144024155 GCF_002162155.2 Triticum dicoccoides
CTAGGGGGCGCCGGCCCTAGGAGATGCAATCTCCAAGGGGGGCGGCGGCCAAGGGGGGTGGAGTGCCCCCCAAGCCAAGTGGGGCGCCCCCACCCCTAGGGTTTCCAACCCTAGGCACAGGGGAGGCCCATGGGGGGGCACACCAGCCCACTAGGGGCTGGTTCCCCTCCCACTTCATCCCATGGGGCCCTCCGAGATAGGTGGCCCCACTCGATGGACCCCTGGGACCCTTCCGGTGGTCCCGGTACAATACCGATTACCCCCAAAACTTTCCCGATGGCCGAAACTTAACTTCCTATATATAAATCTTCACCTCCGGACCATTCCGAAACTCCTCGTGACGTCCGGGATCTCATCCGAGACTCTGAACAACTTTCGGGTTACCATATGCTAATATCTCAACAACCCAAGCGTCACCGAACCTTAAGTGTGTAGACCCTACGGGTTCGGGAGACATGCAGACATGACCGAGATGACTCTCTGGTCAATAACCAACAGCGGGATCTGGATACCCATGTTGGATCCCACATGCTCCTCGATGATCTCATCGGATGAACCACGATGTCGAGGATTCGATCAATCCCGTATACAATTCCCTTTGTCAATCGGTACGTTACTTGCCCGAGACTCGATCGTCGGTATCCCAATACCTCGTTCAATCTCGTTACTGGCAAGTCACTTTACTCGTACCGTAATGCATGACCCCGTGATCAACCACTTGATCACATTGAGCTCATTATGATGATGCATTACCGAGTGGGCCCAGAGATACCTCTCCGTCATACGGAGTGACAAATCCCAGTCTCGATTCGTGCCAACCCAATAGACACTTTCGGAGATACCCGTAGTGCACCTTTATAGTCACCCAGTTACGTTGTGACGTTTGGTACACACAAAGCACTCCTACGGTATCCGGGAGTTGCACAATCTCATGGTCTAAGGAAATGATACTTGACATTTGGAAAAGCTATAGCAAAGGGAACTACACGATCTTTAAGCTATGCTTAGGATTGGGTCTTGTCCATCACATCATTCTCCTAATGATGTGATCCCGTTATCAATGACATCCAATGTCCATAGTCAGGAAACCATGACTATCTTTTGATCAACGAGCTAGTCAACTAGAGGCTCACTAGGGACGTGTTGTGGTCTATGTATTCACACATGTATTATGATTTCCGGATAACACAATTATAGCATGAACAATAGACAATTATCACGAACAAGGAAATATAATAATAACCATTTTATTATTGCCTCTAGGGCATATTTCCAACAGTCTCCCACTTGCACTAGAGTCAATAACCTTGTTACATTGTGATGAATCGAACACCCATGCAGTTCTGGTGTTGATCATGTTTTGCTCTAGGGAGAGGTTTAGTCAACGGATCTGCCACATTCAGGTCCGTATGTACTTTACAAATATCTATGTATCCATTTTGAACACTTTCACGAATGGAGTTGAAGCGACACTTGATATGCCTAGTCTTCCTGTGAAACCTGGGCTCCTTGGCAAGGGCAATAGCTCCAGTGTTGTCACAGAAGAGAGTCATCGGGCCCGACGCATTGGGTATGACTCCTAGGTAGGTAATGAACTCCTTCACCCAGATTGCTTCTTGTGCTGCCTCTGAGGCTGCCATGTACTCTGCTTCACATGTAGATCCCGCCACAACGCTTTGCTTGCAACTGCACCAGCTTACTACCCCACCATTCAAAATATACACATATCCGGTTTGTGACTTAGAGTCATCCAGATCTGTGTCGAAGCTAGCATCGACATAACCCTTTACGACGAGCTCTTTGTCACCTCCATAAACAAGAAACATATCCTTAGTCCTCTTCAGGTACCTCAGGATATTCTTGACCGTTGTCCAGTGTTCCATGCCGGGATTACTTTGGTACCTTCCTACCAAACTTACGGCAAGGTTTACATCAGGTCTGGTACACAGCATAGCATACATGATAGACCCTATGGCTGAGGCATAGGGGACGACACTCATCTTTTCTCTATCTTCTGTCGTGGTCGGGCATTGAGCCGTGCTCAATCTCGTACCTTGCAATACAGGCAAGAACCCCTTCTTTGACTGATCCATATTGAACTTGTTCAATATCTTGTCAAGGTACGTACTCTGTGAAAGACCAATGAGGCGTCTCGATCTATCTCTATAGATCTTGATGCCTAATATGTAAGCAGCTTCTCCAAGATCCTTCATTGAAAAACACTTGTTCAAGTAGGCCTTTATGCTTTCCAAGAATTCTATATCATTTCCAATCAACAATATGTCATCCACATACAATATGAGAAATGCTACAGAGCTCCCACTCACTTTCTTGTAAATGCAGGCTTCTCCATAAGTCTGCGTAAACCCAAACGCTTTGATCATCTCATCAAAACAAATGTTCCAACTCCGAGATACTTGCACCAGCCCATAGATCGAGCGTTGGAGCTTGCACACCTTGTCAGCATTCTTAGGATCGACAAAACCTTCTGGCTGCATCATATACAATTCTTCCTTAAGGAAACCATTAAGGAATGCCGTTTTGACGTCCATTTGCCATATCTCATAATCATAGAATGCGGCAATTGCTAACATGATTCAGACGGACTTCAGCTTTGCTACGGGTGAGAAAGTCTCATCGTAGTCAACCCCTTGAACTTGTCGATAACCCTTAGCGACAAGCCGAGCTTTATAGATGGTTACATTACCATCCGCGTCTGTCTTCTTCTTAAAGATCCATTTATTTTCTATGGCTCGCCGATCATCGGGCAAGTCAGTCAAAGTCCATACTTCGTTTTCATACATGGATCCTATCTCGAATTTCATGGCTTCCAGCCATTTGTCGGAATCTGGGCCCGCCATCACTTCTTCATAGTTCGAAGGTTCACCGTTGTCTAACAACATGATTTCCAAGACAGGGTTGCCGTACCACTCTGGTGCGGAACGTGTCCTTGTGGACCTACAAAGTTCAGTAGCAACTTGATCTGAAGTTTCATGGTCATCATCATTAACTTCCTCTCTAGTCGGTGCAGGCACCTCAGGAACATTTTCTTGAGCTGCGCCACTTACCGGTTCAAGAGGTAATACTTAATCGAGTTCTACTTTCCTCCCACTTATTTCTTTCGAGAGAAACTCTTTCTCTAGAAAGGATCCATTCTTGGCAACAAAGATCTTGCCTTCGGATCTGAGGTAGAAGGTATACCCAATAGTTTCTTTAGGGTATCCTATGAAGACGCATTTTTCCGATTTGGGTTCGAGCTTTTTAGGTTGAAGTTTCTTGACATAAGCATCGCATCCCCAAACTTTTAGAAATGACAGCTTAGGTTTCTTCCCAAACCATAATTCATATGGTGTCGTCTCAACGGATTTCGACGGAGCCCTACTTAAAGTGAATGCGGCAGTCTCTAAAGCATAGCCCCAAAATGACATCGGTAGATCAGTAAGAGACATCATAGATCGCACCATATCCAATAGAGTGCGATTACGACGTTCGGACACACCATTATGCTGAGGTGTTCCAGGCGGCGTGAGTTGTGAAACTATTCCACATTTCCTCAAGTGTGTGCCAAATTCGTGACTCAAGTATTCTCCCCACCGATCTGATCGCAAGAACTTGATTTTCCTGTCACGTTGATTCTCAACCTCACTCTGAAATTCCTTGAACCTTTCAAGGGTCTCAGACTTGTGTTTCATTAAGTAGACATACTCATATCTACTCAAGTCATCAGTGAGGGTGAGAACATAACGATAGCCACCGTGAGCCTCAACACTCATTGGACCGCACACATCAGTATGTATGATTTCCAATAAGTTGGTTGCTCGCTCCATTGTTCCTGAGAACGGAGTCTTGGTCATTTTACCCATGAGGCATGGTTCGCACGTGTCAAATGATTCGTAATCAAGGGACTCCAAAAGTCCATCTGCATGGAGCTTCTTCATGCGTTTGACACCTATGTGACCAAGGCGGCAGTGCCACAAGTATGTGGGACTATCATTATCAACCTTGCATCTTTTGGTATTCACACTATGAATATGTGTAACATTACGCTCGAGATTCATTAAGAATAAACCATTCACCAGCGGAGCATGACCATAAAACATATTTCTCATATAAATAGAACAACCATTATTCTCGGATTTAAATGAGTAGCCATCTCGAATTAAACAAGATCCTGATACAATGTTCATGCTCAAAGCTGGTACTAAATAACAATTATTGAGGTTTAAAACTAATCCCGTAGGTAAATGTAGAGGTAGCATGCTGACGGCGATTACATCGACCATGGAACCATTCCCGACGCGCATCGTCACCTCGTCCTTCGCCAGTCTCTGCTTATTCCGCAGCTCCTGCTTTGAGTTACAAATGTGAGCAACCGCACCGGTATCAAATACCCAGGAGCTACTACGAGTACTGGTAAGGTACACATCAATTACATGTATATCACATATACCTTTAGTGTTGCCGGCCTTCTTGTCCGCTAAGTATTTGGGGCAGTTCCGCTTCCAGTGACCACTTCCCTTGCAATAAAAACACTCAGTCTCAGGCTTGGGCCCATTCTTTGACTTCTTCCCGACAGCTTGCTTACCGGGCGCGGCAACTCCCTTGCCGTCCTTCTTGAAGTTCTTTTTACCCTTGCCTTTCTTGAACTTGGTGGTTTTATTCACCATCAACACTTGATGTTCCTTTTTGATTTCCACCTCCGCTTATTTCAGCATTGAATATACCTCAGGAATGGTCTTTTCCATCCCCTGCATATTGAAGTTCATCACAAAGCTCTTGTAGCTCGGTGGAAGCAACTGAAGGATTCTGTCAATGACCGCGTCATCCAGGAGATTAACTCCCAGCTGAGTCAAGCGGTTATGCAACCCAGACATTTTGAGTATGTGCTCACTGACAGAACTATTTTCCTCCATCTTACAACTGAAGAACTTGTCGGAGACTTCATATCTCTCGACCCGGGCATGAGCTTGGAAAACCATTTTCAGCTCTTCGAACATCTCATATGCTCCATGTCTCTCACAACGCTTTTGGAGCCCCGGTTCTAAGCTGTAAAGCATGCCGCACTGAACGAGGGAGTAATCAGCAGCACATGACTGCCAAGCATTCATAACGTCTTGGTTCTCTGGGATGGCTGCGTCACCTAGCGGTGCTTCTAGGACATAATCTTTCTTGGCAGCTGTCGGTGTCAAAACCGGCGGATCTCGGGTAGGGGGTCCCGAACTGTGCGTCTAGGCTGGATGGTAACAGGAGGCAAGGGACACGAAGTTTTACCCAGGTTCGGGCCCTCTCGATGGAGGTAAAACCCTACGTCCTGCTTGATTAATATTGATGATATGGGTAGTACAAGCGTAGATCTACCACGAGATCGAGGAGGCTAAACCCTAGAAGCTAGCCTATGGTATGATTATTGATGTGTATGTTGTCCTACGGACTAAAACCCTTCGGTTTATATAGACACCGGGTAGGGTTAGGGTTACACAAAGTTGGTTACAATGGTAGGAGATCTGCATATCCATATCGCCAAGCTTGCCTTCCACGCCAAGGAAAGTCCCTCCCGGACACGGGACGAAGTCTTCAATCTTGTATCTTCATAGTCCAGGAGTCCGGCTGAAGGTATAGTCCGGCTATCCGAACACCCCCTAATCCAGGACTCCCTCAGTAGCCCCTGAACCAGGCTTCAATGACGACGAGTCCGGCGCGCATATTGTCTTCGGCATTGCAAGGCGGGTTCCTCCTCCAAGTACTTCATAGAAGATTTTGAACACAAAGATAGTGTCCGGCTCTGCAAAATAAGTTTCCACATATTGCCATAGAGAGAATAATATTTACACAAATCTAATCTGCTGACGTATTCCGTAGCGTGGCATCACACCACGGCCAAGCTTTTATTCGAACCGTTTTACTGTTCCATCTCAGCGCGTTATGCGAGGCGGTTTTCTTGGCACGTCTTGTTAAAGCAGAGATCATGTCCCCTTATTCTGGGATTCTTATCAATACGGGCGTGGGTAACCCAACCGCTTCTAGGACTCCTAGATTATAGGCAAGTCCAAGCAGACACGGAGAGGACACTTGATATTCACCCTCTTTATAAAGGGGACAAGGCTTTTATTTTTCCCTCCCGTGCTCAATCGAACCCTTCCCCCACCTCAAGCTCAAACGCCCGAAGTTCGGGTCAGGTGCTCCGAACCTTCAGTCATGTCTGGATCTAGCCTTCAAGGCCGATGGGTGCCTTCCTCTGTCACGGAAGAAGACATCAAAAAGTTGAGGGAGGCCAGATATCTGACCGCCGATATTTTGCATCGGCTGGCTCCCCGAGGGCAGGCCATCCCCACCCCCGAACCCAACGATAATGTCGTGTTCGTCTCCCACTTCCTCCGAGGTCTAGGCCTGGCTCTGGATCCTTTCGTAAGGGGTTTGATGTTTTACTACGGGCTAGACTTCCATGATCTAGCTCCGGACTCCTTTCTTCATATCACGACATTTATTGTCGTGTGCGAGGCCTTCCTCCGGGTTACCCCTCACTTTGGCCTATGGCTCAAGACCTTTGAAGTGAAGCCGAAGTTGGTCGAGGGGGAGCATGCAGCGTGTGGAGGTGCCTCAATACGCAAGATGACGGGAGTTCCGCGGCCCAAAGGTTCCATCCCAGAGGTGTCTGAATTGTGGCAACAGGAGTGGTTCTACATCACGGCTCCTAGAGGTGCCAAGTGGGCGGTCCCCCCCTATTTTCCGCTCGGGCCCCCCACCACAACTGATATCATGGATCAGCAGAGGTCTGAGCTGGGGGCTAGCCAAGGACGTGCCTATACTGCAAGGCCGCATCCGAGATCTCTTCAATGGAGATTTCAGTTTGGTTGCGGTGATACAGGTTATGCTGGTTCATCAAGTCCAGCCTTGCAAACGCTGGCCTCTTCGTCTGTGGGAGTTCAATCCCGAGGGACCGCGTGCCATTCAAAATTTTCTCGGCCTGACGCATGAGGAGATGTACAAATCATTCTTCGGACCTCAGACGGAGTGTCCGGAAATCACCGAGGACGTGGGCCTGAGTAGTAACCGCACCGCCGAACAGGTAAGGCATCTTCTGGCCGGACATACTTTCTCTACTTTGTTACGAAGTTATCTCTGAGAGTTCGCTTTTTGACTAGGACTGGCTAACAAAGGCGAAGTTGATTCGGTGTTCGGCCCCCCTCCCTAAGGGTTTGGAAAATCCGGTATTGGAAAAGATGCTCCAGACCGCACCTTGCCCGGAGCCCTTGAAGGAAGATACTGTGGAGGATAATGCGGGCGGACACGGGCCCCCAACGCTGCCCATTCTAGCCGAGGGAGCGAGTGTCTGCATAAGGGAAGGCGACCAGAAGAGGAAAAGGACTGCGCCCAGGGATTCGGAAGCCGAAGCTTCCAAACGGGAGAAGAAGTCTCCCACAGAGGGTCCCACCTTGGGGGGCGTTGTTGCCGCACAAAGTCCGCGGGGGGATCAATCCTCCCACGAGTCGTAAGTGACCCGAAATACCTTTGATAGTACAGATATGCCATCTTTTTCTTGTGAGAAGATAACCACCGCATATATTTTTGCAGTTCGGGCCTTAGCCCCTCCCAAATGAGCTCATCTTCGGGGGATCTTCTTCGAGATATGATGGAGAGCGAAACGCCTCCTCCGGACTCCTCCGCTCCGGAAGCGGGCGACCCTGAAGTGTCGTCGCAGAGGGCCTCTCCGAGCCTGGTGAGGCCAGAAGATAATCCCGTTGACCCCCGAAGCTCCCAATGTCCGGCTCCTGAAGAGAGCAGACAAAAGAGTCCGACACCATCTAGTGTGCAATCGGATGTTCTGAGGGAGTTGGTGGGGCGAGCGGCCATCTCAGATGAACACCCTGTGCTGATGAATACGGTGATGGAGAGAATATCGTCCGCCGAAAGCGGATTGCATGAAGCTTTTATGAGTCTACTGACAGGCTTTGAGGTACGTAAAAGAATGTATGATAGTCCTGCACATGCTAGGTGTGCCCTGTGTAATAGTAGCCCCTGAGACTCTGGTTGTCGTTGGAAACGACGACGAACAGAGGATCATATTCCTAGGTAATAACCATACTGCCTCTATGTGTAGGTGATGGAAGCTCCGGTCGCTAGCCAGACTAGCGAGTTTGCCCATTTAGAACGGCAGTTGGATGCGGCAGACACCGACATCGAGCTTGTTAACAAAAGGCTTGACGAGGCACAGGGTAAGTGTCAATATCTGGTAAATGCCACATAGGAAGAGCAGCATGATGCCAGTATCTTAAATATGTTGTGACTGCAGATGGAGCTGCCACCGTTGAAGCCTTGCAGGCAGAACTTGCCCGATCCAAGGAACAAGCGAGGTTAGGTAATGCGGCTGCTGTGAAGGCGACCGAAGAGTTGCAAGCCGAGAAGGCCGCGCGTGGAGAGACCTGAGACAAGATGGCCAAGATGGTTGTGGAATTAAAAGCCACCACCGACCGTTGCCGGGTTCTCGAAAAGGAAAACCAAGCGAAGGCATCAGACCTTGAGAAGGCTGCTGCGACGAAAAAGGATCTCCGCTCTGCTATGAGGGCAAAGAAGGAGGAGCTGCGGGAAGCCGGGGATATTGTAGTTGGGAAATCCTTTATGTTGCAGAGGAAATTCGGAGATCCACGGTATGCCCCTCTGGATCGGCTGTGGAGTTTGGAGGATGTGTATATGGATTTGGCGGCGAGCGCTGTCGATGCGGCCAAGTACTTCCAGGGTCAGATAGACCGTGCAGTTGACCAGCTGTTTTGGAGACAATTCCATTCTCCCGAGCGTCCACTTTCATTGACTGACCAATTAGCCGAATGGGCCAAACTAAACAGGTTGTACGGACTCTCTATGAGGTCTGTTGTGGATCAGCTGTGGCCGGGAAGGTCAAAACCGAACAGCTATTTCAGCTTGGTGCAGTAGTTCCTTGACGTGGTGCCGCGCATTAATGCGATGAAGAGGTCAGCGTGCATAGAGGGCGCATGGATGGCCTTTGCCCGTGTTAAGGCATACTGGGCGGAGATGGATGCTACCAGTGTTGCAGTGCGGGATTCGGCTATAGGTCGAAAGGCTGCTGAGCACTATTTTGGAGAAGTTCTTGAGGGTGCCCGTTTGATAGAGACCCAGTGCTCGAAAAATATTATGTTTGAGTGATATGTAATCTCATTGTAAGCGAAATGCTTTTATAAATTTTTATAAGGCTATTTTTATACTTTTGCCTGAAAGTAATATGATGCCTCCTGGGCGGCCGTTTTATGTATACATGTGTATAACCTGAAAGATTGCAGTCGTTGCCTTCAGCCCCCACACATATAATGCGGAGGTGCTCGCAAAAACACGAGTTCACACTTAACCCAACGTCTTGGTCCTATTAAGGAGGTGATAGCAGAGCGGGCGAGGCAACCAGACTATAGTGCTTTAGCACTTTCACTTAGCCATAGGAGTTTGACAGTGGGGCTACTAGATAGCCCCTGGTGGATCCGCACTCTCCCGGTTCCGAGGTGTGTACATGCCTGGCCGGAAAATGGCCCTTTGTTAAGGCGGAGGAATTCTAACATTCCCATAGGTCATCGAGTGGTTGACCAGTCTCACGCTATATCATGACAGTCAGTTTTCGGCTTTCTCTACTGAGGTGCTCATCCGGATGAACCAGGGCACAATCGCAGTAGTTCTCCTGGTGCTACCTTAGCCGGTAAAGCGGAACGTAAGGCACCAAAACACAGGAGCCGGGCAAACCCAACATTTGACCAAAGACAATGATTCGGAGCTGATGCATATAGGGCCAAACTCGCGACGCCGAACACTCCCTAAGGTATTCGGTCTTTGTGGTATAAACCGGGCCTAAATAATGGCCTTTGTAAGAAGACCCTTGTGTCCAGGTACGTGCATTGTTCTGGCGTGGCCACATGCCAAGACGCCAACATCCTTCTCAACGGTGGATATGTATCAACAAGAGACAGTAAAAAAGGTTTACGCAGGGTCTTAATCTAGAAAGAATCCTTGGAGCAGGTCCCTGCTGCACGTCTGCGCCTGTGTCTCCGTTGTGCCGTATCCTAGACGGGTGTAGCACGATGATCGTCTGTAAAAGAGAGGAAGTTAAGTGAAAAAGTTGTCGTGCAAAAAGATAGTTTTTAAAGAAACCATGTGTAATTCAAGATGATAAGAAATTGCCACTTGTCTGCGTGCGTTGAGCCCCTTGTATTGACAAATAGGGGTGTGACCACTTATTTGCATATAAATAGCAGCGCCGGACTTGATTAGTTGTATCTGAGGTCTTGACGACATATTGGATGCTTTCGTTTGTCTGGGCGCCTTTAGTGTGCGGCGGCCAGGGCAGCCTCACTCTCTTCGGCGCGCAGAGATCGCTTGATATTTCCGTGCACTATAATGATGCCACGTGGACCGGGCATCTTGAGGGTGAGGGAGGCGTAGTGCGGTATTGCATTAAAGCGAGCGAAAGCTTCGCGTCCGAGCAGTGCTTGATAGCCACTTTGAAACGGAGCGATGTGGAAAGTTAAATGCTCGCGACGGAAGTTATCGGGGGAGCCGAATATAACCTGTAGTAAGAGGGAGCCCGTACAATGAGCCCCTAGGCCTGGCGTTACTCCTTTAAAGGTAGTATTGCTATGGCGAATTTGTGTTGGGTCTAACCCCATCCTGCGGATTGTATCCTGATATATTAGGTTTAGGCTACTGCCGCCGTCCATCAAGACCCTTGTGAAGTGATATCCGCCAATTACTAGGTCTAATACCAGGGCAGCCCATCCTGCGTGTCGGATACTTGATGAGTAATCGCGATGGTCGAAAGTGATCGGTTGAGATGACCAGTGGCAGGACTTCGTAGTGATAGGCACTTGGGTATACTTTGCTGGGGGCGCCGTATTGTTTGTTCCCTTGATTATGTGTAACACGTTTACTGTTTTGACTTCTGGTGGAAATTTCTTTTGTTCCGTCGTGTCTTGCTTGGGAGGCTCGTCCTTGTCTTCACTTGGTGTATCCTCCCCCTTATGTACGGCGTTGAGCTTGCCGGACTGCTTGAAGACCCAACATTCTTTGTGGGTATGATTAGCAGGTTTACCAGGGGTACTATGGATCTGACATACTTGGTCCAGAATTTTGTTGAGGCTGAACAGTTCATCCCTGGTGCCTTTAGGCGGCTTTTGACCTGGCCGAGAGCTTTTGATTCCGGCATTTACTGTCGTGCCCTTCGTGTTGTCTTCTTTATTCTGGCATTTGTTATTGCTGTTGCGCCGTGATTTCCCGTTTCCATCTCTAACTTCAGATGTACTGGGGTCGCTGGTGCTGCATCTGGCTAGCCAGCTGTCCTCCCCCGTGCAAAAGCGGGTCATGAGGTTTGTTAATGCGACCATCATTCTCGGCTTGTTTTGGCCGAGGTGTCTAGCGAGCCATTCATCACGGACGCTATGCTTGAAAGCTGCTAAGGCTTCAACGTCCGGACAGTCGACAATCTGGTTCTTTTTAGTAAGAAACCTGTTCCAAAGCTTTCGGGCTGACTCTTCGGGCTGTTGAGTTATATGACTCAAATCGTCCGCATCCGGAGGTCGGACATAAGTCCCTTGAAAATTTGCCCGAAAGGCATCTTCGAGCTCTTCCCAACTTCCGATGGAGCTTTCGGGGAGTCCTTTGAGCCAGTGACGAGCTGGCCCTTTGAGCTTGAGGGGTAGGTACTTGATGGCGTGGAGATCATCTCCTCGGGACATATGGATATGAAGGATGTAGTCCTCAATCCAGACCCCAGGGTCTGTTGTTCCGTCATATGCCTCTATGTTTACGGGCTTGAATCCTTCTGGAAATTCATGGTCCAGCACCTCATCGGTGAAACATAGGGGGTGTACGGCACCCCTGTAGCTGGGTGTACTACGTTGTTCGGATGTTTGTTGTATTGCATTGTACGCTGGGGCGCGCTTGCGTGGTCCATAGATGGATCTTGTTACACCGTCCTTTGGGTGCGAGCCCTCGCATTGGTTGCGTGTTGTGTGGTGAGCGGTGTTGTATGCCGCTCTGTATTGGTAGAGGGGTCGTCTATCCGACCAGGTGGCTGCTTCGATATTTGGTTGTGGGGGTTCTGAGGCCTCCTCATCGAATTCGGGTAGCAGCTTCCGCTTCGGGTAGCTCTTGAAGGGGCGATTGTCGCCGTACCTTGCTGCAGTGCTGAGTATTTTACTCCATCTGAATTGGAGTGTGTCTTGCGCGGCCTTGAGACTTTGCTTCTGCTTTTTCAGGCTCCTCGCGGTGGCAACAAGCCTTTTACGGGCAGTCTGTTGCTCCGGGTGACTGTCCGGCGTTATGTCGTCCGGACCATTATCCTTGATAGGATTTGTTTGTTCGGTTTGATTATCCGGATTGCTATTGTCCGGCAGCGGTTCACCCTGCTCCAGCGCTGGGTCTGTGTGATCGCTATTTCTGTCGAGGCGGGATTTGGGGCGGCGCTTGCGTCGCCACTTTGACTGATTTTTGAGGGAACAAGCCTTCGGTGCGTCCTTCCGCTCCTCGTCGTCATCTTTTGGTGCGTCCACCATGCATAGGGCATATGACGAGGTGGCGTTCCAGGGCCCAATAGGCGCTGGTTCTTCATCGTCTCCTTCATCGGCGTCCATACCGTCGATGTCTCCGGAGTCGAAGTCGAGCATGTCGGTTAAATTGTCGACAGTGGCTACAAAGTGGGTGGTGGGTGGGCTTTGAATTTCTTCATCGTCCGCATCCCAATCTCGCTGACCATAGTCCGGCCAGGGCTCTCCTGATAAAGAGAGAGACTTCAATGACTTCAGGATATCGCCCAGAGGCGAGTGCTGAAAGACGTCCGCGGCAGTGAACTCCATGATCGGCGCCCAATCGGATTCGATCGGCAAGGACGCGGAGGGTTAGGAGTCCGGAGAGGAGTCCGGCTCCTTGGAGTCACGAGTCTCACAGAGTACGGGGCTGGTGCTTGGCTCAATCGCTGTTGGGGTCGCAGCCCCAAGGTGGCGTCCAACCGCCCATCCTCGATCGGCGCAGTTGGCTCCGAATTAAGAGTCAGAGCCGATGCGGGTGCGGCCTCCAGGGCACTGTTCGGCGGCAGAGCTAGATCATGCCCGTCGTGACAGTGCGGCGCGCTCGGCAGTGGCTCGAATCCGTCGAAGATCAAGTCCCCGCGGATGTCAGCCGTGTAGTTAAAACTTCCAAATCTGACCTGACGGCCAGGGGCGTAGCTTTCGATCTGCTCCAGATGGCCAAGCGAATTGGACCTCAGTGCGAAGCCGCCGAAGACGAAGATCTGTCCGGGGAGGAAGGTCTCACCCTGGACTGTATCGCTATCGATGATCGTAGGAGCCATCGAGCCTGACGGCGACCACACAGAGGAACTCTCAATGAAAGCACCAATGTCGGTGTCAAAACCGGCGGATCTCGGGTAGGGGGTCCCGAACTGTGCGTCTAGGCTGGATGGTAACAGGAGGCAAGGGACACGAAGTTTTACCCAGGTTCGGGCCCTCTCGATGGAGGTAAAACCCTACGTCCTGTTTGATTAATATTGATGATATGGGTAGTACAAGAGTAGATCTACCACGAGATCGAGGAGGCTAAACCCTAGAAGCTAGCCTATGGTATGATTGTTGATGTGTATGTTGTTCTACGGACTAAAACCCTTCGGTTTATATAGACACCGGGTAGGGTTAGGGTTACACAAAGTTGGTTACAATGGTAGGAGATCTGCATATCCGTATCGCCAAGCTTGCCTTCCACGCCAAGGAAAGTCCCTCCCGGACACGGGATGAAGTCTTCAATCTTGTATCTTCATAGTCCAGGAGTCCGGCTGAAGGTATAGTCCGGCTATCCGAACACCCCCCTAATCCAGGACTCCCTCAGCAGCTACGAGGATGATCCTTAGGTTCCGGACCCAGTCCATATAGTTGCTTCCATCGTCTTTCATCTTGGTTTTCTCTAGGAACGCGTTGAAGTTGAGGGAAACATTAGCGTGGGCCATTTGATCTACAAGACATAGTGTAAAGATTTTAGACTAAGTTCATGATAATTAAGTTCATCTAATCAAATTATTCAATGAACTCCCACTCAGATAGACATCCCTCTAGTCATCTAAGTGAAACATGATCCGAGTCAACTAGGCCGTGTCCGATCATCACGTGAGACGGACTAGTCAACATCGGTGAACATCTTCATGTTGATCGTATCTTCTATACGACTCATGCTAGACCTTTCGGTCTTCCGTGTTCCGAGGCCATGTCTGTACATGCTAGGCTCGTCAAGTCAACCTAAGTGTATTGCGTGTGTAAATCTGGCTTACACCCGTTGTATTCGAACGTTAGAATCTATCACACCCGATCATCACGTGGTGCTTCGAAACAACGAACCTTCGTAACGGTGCACAGTTAGGGGGAACACTTTCTTGAAATTATTACGAGGGATCGCCTTATTTAAGCTATCATTGTTCTAAGCAAATAAGATGCAAAACATGATAAACATCACATGCAATCAAATAGTGACATCATATGGCCAATATCATTTGCTCCTTTTGATCTCCATCTTCGGGGCTTCATGATCATCGTTGTCACCGGCATGACACCATGATCTCCATCATCGTGTCTTCTTGAAGTTGTCTCGTCATCTATTACTTCTACTACTATGGCTAACGCTTTAGCAATAAAGTAAAGTAATTACATGACGTTTATGTTGACACGCAGGTCATAAATAAATTAAGACAACTCCTATGGCTCCTGCCGGTCATCATACTCATCGACATGCAAGTCGTGATTCCTATTACAAGAACATGATCAATCTCATACATCACATATATCATTCATCACATCCTTTTGGCCATATCACATCACACGGCACATGCTGCAAAAACAAGTTAGACGTCATCTAATTGTTGTTGCAAGTTTTTACGTGGCTGCTATAGGTTTCTAGCAAGAACGTTTCTTACCTACGCCAAAACCACAACGTGATATGCCAATTTATATTTACCCTTCATAAGGACCCTTTTCATTGAATCCGATCCAACTAAAGTGGGAGAGACAGACACCCGCTAGCCACCTTATGCAACTAGTGCATGTCAATCGGTGGAACCAGTCTCACGTAAGCGTATGTGTAAGGTCGGTCCGGGCCGCTTCATCCCACAATGCCGCCGAATCAAGATAAGACTAGTAACAGCAAGCAAATTGACAATATCCACGCCCACAACTGCTTTGTGCTCTACTCGTGCATAGAAACTACGCATAGACCTAGCTCATGATGCCACTGTTGGGGAACGTAGCAGAATTTTAAAATTTTCTATGCATCACCAAGATCAATCTATGGAGTCATCTAGCAACGAGGGAGAGGAGAGTGCATCTACATACCCTTGTAGATCGCGAGCGGAAGCGTTCAAGAGAACGGGGTTGATGGAGTCGTACTCATCGTGATCCAAATCACCGATGACCTAGCGCCAAACGGACGGCACCTCCGCGTTCAACACACGTACGGTTGGGAAGACGTCTCCTCCAACTTGATGCAGCAAGGGGGAAGGAGAGGTTGATGGAGATCCAGCAGTACGACGGCGTGGTGGTGGAAGCAACGGTGATCTCGGCAGGGCTTCGCCAAGCTCAGGGAGAGGGAGGAGTGTCACGGGAGGGAGAGGGAGGCGCCAGGGGCTAGGGTGTGGCTGCCCTCCCTCCCCCCACTATATATAGGACCCCTAGGGGGGCGCTGGCCCTAGGAGATGCAATCTCCAAGGGGGGCGGCGGCCAAAGGGGGTGGAGTGCCCCACAAGCCAAGTGGGGCGCCCCCACCCCTAGGGTTTCCAACCCTAGGTGCAGGGGAGGCCCATGGGGGGGCGCACTATCCCATTAGGGGCTGGTTCCCCTCCCACTTCAGCCCATGGGGCCCTCCAGGATAGGTGGCCCCACCCGGTGGACCCCCGGGACCCTTCCGATGGTCCCGGTACAATACCGATTACCCCCGAAACTTTCCCGATGGCCGAAACTTAACTTCCTATATATAAATCTTCACCTCCGGACCATTCCGAAACTCCTCATGATGTCCGGGATCTCATCCGGGACTCCGAACAACTTTCGGGTTACCGTATGCTAATATCTCAACAACCCTAGCGTCACCGAACCTTAAGTGTGTAGACCCTACAGGTTCGGGAGACATGCAGACATGACCGAGACGACTCTCTGGTCAATAACCAACAGTGGGATCTGGATACCCATGTTGGCTCCCACATGCTCCTCGATGATCTCATTGGATGAACCACGATGTCGAGGATTCGATCAATCCCGTATACAATTCCCTTTGTTAATCAGTACGTTACTTGCCCGAGACTCGATCGTCGGTATCCCAATACCTCGTTCAATCTCGTTACCGGCAAGTCACTTTACTCGTACCGTAATGCATGATCTCGTGATCAACCACTTGGTCACATTGAGCTCATTATGATGATGCATTACTGAGTGGGCCCAGAGATACCTCTCCGTCATACGGAGTGACAAATCCCAGTCTCGATTCGTGCCAACCCAATAGACACTTTCAGAGATACCCGTAGTGCACCTTTATAGTCACCCAGTTACGTTGTGACGTTTGGTACACCCAAAGCACTCCTACGGTATCCGGGAGTTGCACAATCTCATGGTCTAAGGAAATGATACTTGACATTTGTAAAAGCTATAGCAAACGAACTACACGATCTTTAAGCTATGCTTAGGATTGGGTCTTGTCCATCACATCATTCTCCTAATGATGTGATCCCGTTATCAATGACATCCAATGTCCATAGTCAGGAAACCATGACTATCTTTTGATCAACGAGCTAGTCAAATAGAGGCTCACTAGGGACGTGTTGTGGTCTATGTATTCACACATGTATTACGATTTCCGGATAACACAATTATAGCATGAACAATAGACAATTATCACGAACAAGAAAATATAATAATAACCATTTTATTATTGCCTCTAGGGCATATTTCCAACAACATCATGAATAGAGAAGTGACCAAATTAACACAAGTTCATCATGACACTAAAACCAAAGTACACTAGTGATCAAATGTTATTACTGAAAAAATAAATACATAAAGTTCATACATAGTTCTCAAAGAACAACATACAGCTCTCTAGAGCATCTAATTAAAACATACATTGGAACTAACATACAACTATGTAAAACGTTTAAATGCAACAACAAATGCAATCATAATCGCAACTAAGGTAACAATTGATCCAACAACACAATGATACCAAGCCTCATTATCAATGGCATATTTTCCAATCTTTCTAATCTTCAAGCGCATTGCATCCATCTGGATCTTGTGATCGTCGACGACATCGGCAACATGCAACTCCAATTTCATCTTCTCCTCTTCAATTCTTTTCAATTTTTCTTTCAAATAGTTGTTTTCTTTTTCAACCAAATTTAACCTCTCGACAAGAGGGTCGGTTGGAATTTCCGGTTCACATACCTCCTAGATAAAAACATCTATGTCACATTGGTTGGCATAATTGTCATAAACACTAATTGAAACAAATAGTTATAAAAGATAATATAACACATCCGAATCATAGACCAGACAAGAGCCGACGGGGGCGGATACCAAAACCATGGCACTATATAATAACAAACAATAATAAAAGTAAGAAAATTATACAAGTAGCTATCTAAACCATACAAGTAAGAATGTTTTCTTTTACAAAGAAGATAAGAACAAGAGGCTCGCCACGGTGGTGTCGGGGATGAGATCAGCGCGGGCAATCGACGATGGTGAGGACGGGGATGGGACGGGACGGACCGCCAAACCTAGACAAATCTTGGGGAAAATGGAGCTTGGAGGTCGAGCTTGAAGAGGAGAAAGCTTAAGTGTGGATCAGGCATTTCATCGAACACCTCATGTGCATAGGAGGTGAGAGTAGAGCAGCACACAGCTCCCACACGCCGGCCGGCCAAAAAACAGAGGAGTGAGCGGGCAGGGGCGAGCATATATATAGGCATCTCTTTAGTCCCGGTTGGTGGCTAGAACTGGGACAGAAGACAGACCTTTAGTCCCGGTTCCAGCCACCAACCGGGACTAAAGGGGCTGCCGTAGGAGCGAGGACCTTTAGTCCCAGTTCATGTCTAGAACCGGGACTAAGGGGGCTAGACGAACCGGGACTAGTGCCTGCTGTGGCCCTGCCGGCTCCTTGGCCGCTTGAACCGGGACTGATGCACCCATTAGTCCCGGTTTGTAACTCGACCGGGACTAATGCTCTGATTTGACCAGGACCAAAGCCCTGTTTTCTACTAGTGATTGCCAGATATGGTCTGCCCCTTCTACTTTAGGCAACAATGTGATCACCCCATAGTTTAGCCGCTTCACATCAATCCGCCATGTGTGAAATCTAGGACCAACGTGAGGAATTGGGGACCCGCAATATTCCATAACTTCTTATAGAAGGTGACTAGAAAGCCGTCTAAGCCAGGGGCAGTATTAGAATGCATGAAACCAAGGTTATTAGCAATCTCATTCAAGGAGAACGAAGCGATCAGCGAAGGTTATCCCCACTATAAACCCTCTTGTCATGTTCCCATACTGATAAGAGCAGCGGTGCCATAGTTGGTTCGATCGATCCGAGAAGATCGCTATAGAAACCATAAATATGTCATCGAAGGTCACCCTCATCCGAAATAATCACCAAATCATCCTGAAGGAAATGAATCATGCATCGACGCCTCCTCCCATTGGCCACGACATGAAAGAACTCAGAACTAACATCCCGTTCCACCACCCATTTTTGTTGGCCCCGCCTGCTGCCAATACATTTCCTCACACCTAAGAATGAAAATCATCTTGTCCTCCATTGCATATCTTCG
>NC_041386.1:144024393-144031419 GCF_002162155.2 Triticum dicoccoides
TCAGCTATGCAGTCTAAATCTGCCAGCTTAGCAAGCAGTGTCTGTTTGCGGGCCTTTAGAGCGCTCCCCACATTGGCCCCCACCCATCCCCTCGGTTATGTCGAAGTTGGCGAATACAATGTTGCCACATGTCCAAGGAATAACAAAAAAGGACCGCAACAATGCGGCTGGCGCGACCTAGCCCGCAACTAAATATCCACTACGCTGTCCACAAATCCCGGTTGTAGTAACCATTGTTTCTTGAAGAACCTTTTCGATGATTGTCATGGTATTTCACCAAAACATAGGATTAGAGGACAATGATCGGATCCTAGGCGGATTTCTACCGTGAGAGAGTACCTCGGGAACTTGCTCTCCCAATTGGTAGACACAAACACCCTATCCAGGACGCACCGCCCCACGTCGTCCCGGTTATTCCACCAGATGAACCTAGTGCCAATCATATGTAGCTCGATTAGCCCGAGTTCCGCAACCCAATCATTAGACATATCCACACTCCTCTGATTATTTATATGAAGATTGCTCTTACCCGTCGTCCCTCGGGTTAAGTTAAAATCCTAACGATCACAAAAGGGCATGTCACTGCTTGAATTTTTGTGTAGAGCTCACCTAAGAACTCGGCAGATCGGGCACTATCCACCAGTCCATGTACCAACAACAACTCCCATCTGAACGCAATATTTTTTTGAATTATCTATGCCAAGAAAAATTCTCCCCTGGTAAGTTTTTTGATTAAGTGCTGATAACTGTGGTCTTTAGAGGACGGAGAGAAGAGAGATTTTTGGGATCTTCAGAGAAACCTATCATGGTGGTGAAGCAGCTTCTGGATTGGGAGACAAGAGAATTTTGGCGGTCGTTGAAGCTGATAAGAAATCCTTTCTTACGGGGGTAAGAGACAAAGAAGGGTGTGGTGGTGTGGGCGGCGTGGGGGGTTAATTGCTCGGCGCTTTTGGTTCGAGTGGTGGTGGTGCGGGGTCGTGGTGGGCCAAGTTTGAAGCACGTGACGGCTCGGCATCGCGATATGGGAATTGTTGATATCTATCGCTATACACATAATGATCGTCAGTTAGTCCGGTCCTCAAATTATATGATGAAATATTTGTGATGTTGTGTTGTATCGATATGGGGGGTATGTTGTGTACAACTAAGGAGGGAGACTTGTCGATGTTATCTCTAACTCAGACCCAAATAGTACTATATTTCTAACACACGGCAGCATCAGTGTGACCAATTGTCTCCTTAATCCTAACCTCCAAGGGAAACCCTGAGAAGCAGGCGATTGCCTCGGATACCACCATACCGATACGTGAGTAGCAGCTAGGGACATGGCGCGCGCACACGCCCAAAGCGGCTGGGACTGAGAGCATCAGCATCGTATGCTAAAGCCGGCTTTCGCCCCCCTCACATGCATGGGAGGTGGGTGCTTTCTGGGAGATTTGGAGATAGCAGCAGTGGCAATAAAGGGCCGGAGCAAGCATGATGTAATAAGCCGCTTTTTCTAGGGGCCAGCAAAGGCGACGGTAGAGCTGACCGACTGACCCCCACACCAGAGCCAGAGCCACATACTACCTCGTAATCTAATCCTGCCTGCAGCTGCTCTGCAGGGGAGGGTGCCTGCAGAAACCCGGATATCTCCTCGCTTTCTAGGATTCCTTCTCGGGAATTCGGGCGAGAATGGAAAATCCGCTCTTCTGTCCGTCCTCCCACGGGCATATGGTTGGCTGCGTATCTGCGCGCCCGAGATAAATAAGACCAGACGCGACTGTGATTTTCAAGTCAGTGCTACTCGACGGCTCAGTAAAGAAGAAATGATAACTGTACATTTCATCATTCACTCAATCACCGGGGTAAAGTCCTCTCAGTTGATTTTACAGATAAGCGAGATGGACTGTACGAAGATGCCAAGGACAGTGGAGAAGAAATGATGAATAGATAACCGAGCAACTCATCATTCGTTCAGTAACCGGGAAAGTCCTTTCAGCTGATTCTACAGATAAGCGAGACGGATCGGACGAAGAGGACAAGGAGAGAAAAGGAAATGGACAAAGTCCACTCCATTTCAATTTTATCCTCGTCTCCCCACAGGCACACGAACGCAGCGCAAAGCAGGAGCATGAGCTCGGAGGAGAATAAATTCTTCGCTTTGTTCTCCTAGCTCTGCTTTGCTCCTCCTTTCTTCTCCGCCCGAGCAGGCGAGCACCCGAGAGAAGGGCAGCAGCTCCCCCCTCCCGGCGGAAAGCTGGCCTTTGTACCCATCTTTCGTCCCCGAAAGCCTACGCGCCCCGCGCGCCTCTCCCATCGCCATGCTAGCTAGAGCTCCGCCTGCTTCCCGGAAGCTTCTCCGGTCGATATCCAGCCATGCACCGGCCACCACCACCAGCACCACGTACGTACGCCGGCACGCCTCCCGACGCACGCGCCGGGCGAGCGCTAGCCCATCTCCAGCTCCACCACCATCATCATCTCCATGATCTCCATGCATGCACGGCTCGCCTCGCCGCTTTGCCGCTTTCTGACAAAATTCCGCGCCCTTTTTGTCGACGGGCACTGAAAGAGAGGAGGAGGGGAGGGAGGAGGGGCGGGGAGGAAAAGGCCCAAAGCCCCGGGTGGGTGGGCGTGCCCGAGCCGAATCTTGGCATTTCTAGGGATTCTGATGAGGCTTTACGGTCTTTTGGCTTGCCGGCGAGGGGAGCGTGTCCTTGACGAGACCGACCCGCCACCACCCTGCGGGGAGGGGGAGAGAAGCTTCGGCGCTGCTTCCTCTGCTCATTGCCGCCGCTATTTATAGCCCACGTACGTAGTACGTGGTCATCACTTGCACAGCCAGCTCAGACTCCTACGCCGCCCACGTACCTCACTCACCTCAGGTGAAGCTAGCTAGTGAAGTGAGCTTAGGCAAGTCAAGTCCGTGATGGATTTGAAGAGGGTGCTGGACATCGTGGAGGAGGAGGTGGTGGACGGCGACGAGGAGGAGCTCGCCTCCCCGGACGCCAAGCGCCGGCGAACGCTTCTCAAGTGAGTGCATTCTTGCTTCTCTACAGAATGGTGTCAGGCTTTGAGTTTGCTTGGTTCTGACGATGCTTGGCACCTTTTGCTCTGTGCAGTAGTAGCTCGATGCAGGAGGCCATTGGCGCGCAGTACATGCAGAAGCATCTGCCCAAGCTGGAGCCCTTTCTGCGCCGAGTTGTAAGCACATTTCTCTTCATGTTTGTTTACTCTGCAGAACTCGCTTCTTCGGCAGCAATGCGCTGACTCTGTTGCGGATTCAGGTGCAGGAAGAAGTGCACAATGTTCTTATCCGCCACATCGATTCGGCTCACAGGTTAGTGCCTAAATACTACTCCTGTGTTTAGTGATTCAATCTTCTGTGAACAGTTACATGCTTCATTTACATGCTATCCAAGGTTACTACTAAGCACTACTAGCGACAATATTATGAAGCAGATATAACTCTGAAGATCATTTTCACTGTTGAATTTGCAATTTTAACAAAGTCGTTGCAAATAATATGGACCTGAATATACTACCCGTAATGCTGTTGAAAATCCTTTAAATTGCCACCATATGGTTGTTACAAACATTAGGCAGTGCAGTAGCGGTAGTCCCTTTTTAAACTTTATAGGGCTGCTAATTCTACTTTGGCCGAAAGTGTTAAGTTATAGGCTCCTTCCTGTTTTTCTGGCTAAATTTCTGCTCTGCATTACTCAGGCTTCCACTTCAGTTAAAGACGAGCAGCAAAAGATACAAGCTGCAGTTCCAGGGCAACCTGCCTCAGACCCTTTTCACGGGCAACAGGGTAGAAGCAGAGAACAAGCAGCCACTTCGAATTGTTCTCACCGACGCCGTCAACAACCAGCTGATCACCTCAGGCCCCTTGTCCTCCATGAAGGTGGAGCTCCTCGTTCTCGACGGCGACTTCAACGCCGACGAGCGCCTTGAGCACACCGAAAAGGAGTTCAGCGAGAGCATAGTCTTCGAGAGAGAAGGCAAGAGGCCGCTGCTGTCCGGTGAGGTGGTCATTGTGCTCGAGAAAGGCGTGGGCTCTGTCCGCGACATCTCCTTCACGGACAACTCTAGCTGGATCAGAAGCAGGAAGTTCAGGCTCGGCGCGAGGATGTCTCGCGCCAGCTCCATCGAAGAGAGGGTGCAGGAGGCTGTCAGCAATCCCTTCCTGGTGAAGGATCACCGTGGTGAAGGTTTGTGATTATTGATACTACATATTTTAACCAAACGAAATTATTGCAATCTTTTTTTCCCTTGTAGTCTAACTGACTGGTTGAACTTTTTACTTTCAGTGTACAAGAAGCATCACCCTCCTGCGTTGGCTGACGACGTATGGCGTTTGGAAAAGATTGGGAAAGACGGCGTTTTCCACAAGAAGCTCGCTGACTTTGGCATCCACACCGTTCAGGACTTCCTCAGGAACTTGGTGATGGATCAATATGGACTGCGCGGCGTAAGAACCTGGACTGCCTCTTTTTTACAGAGTTTCACGTACTCTACAAACTATATATTCTCATCACGTGTGCCATTTTCAGTTGCTCGGCAGTGGGATGTCGAACAAAATGTGGGAGTCAACCGTGGAGCATGCCCGGGAGTGCGTCCTGGACGACAAGCTCTACTCCTACTGCAGCGGGCACGGGATCATCCTGCTCTTCAACTGCATCCATGAAATCATCGGGGTGGTGGTCGGGAGTAACTGCTTCTCCGTGAACGCCCTCACCGCAACGCAGAAGGTACTGCACTTCATTTCGGTCTGTGTCTCTCATGAACAATATGTGGATCGTTCGTAAACATAACAGCATCGCGTTGCATGCAGGCGCTGGTGGTGAAGCTGCAGCAGGACGCCTACAAGTTCCCCGGCCGCATCGTGGAATTCAAGGTGCAGTCGCAGAGCGCCGACCAGTCGCCGACAGCGCCGGCGCCGCCGGGTCCAGCGAGCGCGCAGATGCCGGGCATTCCTCCTCAAGGTGGTCAGTCTTCTCCCACCAGGTGTTTGTTGGTTGGTTCCGTCCTAAGGCCGTAGCCCCCCATCATCTCACTCTTACTTTTGTTTCTTGTGTCTGATCAGGCGAGGCGAACCCACAGCCACAGGACCATGGCCTGCTGCCCCTCCACGATGCCGCCCTGGGCCTGGAGGATGTTCTGCACCAGCACCACCACCGCCACCACCATAGCGAGCCCTGGATCACCAATGGCTTCGACGCGACGAGGGACCCTTTCGACATGCTGCAGTTCAGTGGGCCGTCTCAGCCGTGCGGGCTGCTGCTCTCCAGCACCGGGGCGAGGTTGTGATCCATGCAGAGCCTCGCTAGCTGTGACTAACTGTCTGCTAAGTGCTAACACGTACTCGCATGTCGTTGCTGTTTCGTGGGTTGGGGTGATGCATGCAGAGAGAGAAGGCAATAAAAGTAGGTAGCGTGATAGGATTTGTAGGACATGGGGGTCTTGTAAAATGTGATATTACAAAGGCACTAATCTGGATTTTCTCCATGCTAGGAGCCTCGATCTCCTGTGTGTGTAAAAGGTGCTTGCTGCTTGACTTTATTTGGTTGTGTGTCAATTTTTCCCAAGGCAAAGGATGCCCCACTTGTAAGTTGTAACCTTTCTCTGTCCGCAAAGGACAGTGAAATGAAATAAACTTGTAATCTTTCTCAGCGTACGGAGGACATTTAAATGAAGTAAGCCTGAAATCTTTCTTGGAAACGACCACAACGGACGTGCCTATACTTGCTTTAGCGTACGGCGCCTCGCAGCTTTGCTCTCGTCCACGTGCCCGAGGTAATCCTAAAATTATTAAGCTCCCTAGGAATAGAGGCATAGAAGAGCTCCAAAGTCTTTCTTAGAAGTGGACCCCACATGTAAGGGTATGGTAGGGTCATGGGTCCTGCATGACAGTATCGAAATCCACATCCCATTAAAGCATTTTAAAAAGAATATTAATGTATTTTTTGTGAATTTCCAAAAATGTTCACAATTTTAAAAACATTCTTGAATTAAAATAAATTTAATAAATTTTAAAATTCTTCACGATTAATAAAAAATATTTATGAGTTCTAAAAGACTGTTCATGAGTTTTATAATTGTTCATGATTTTTAGTAATAGTCAGAATTTTTTTAAAAAAAATTTAAATGTAAAAAATCATGGATTTTAAAAATATATTCACATTTTTTATATTTATTTTGAATTTTAAAAAATATTCAAGATTTTGAATTATGTTCCTGAATTTTTAAAATATTCATAAATTTATAAAAAAATCATGAATTGTATAAAATAAAAATAAAATAAATATAAAAATGAACAGGAAAGTAAAACATGGACAAAAGGGTAGACAAAAAAAATAAAAAATAAAATGAAACCTTCCTACCTCAAGGATTGTCCTACATGACCAACCCAATACAGCCCGCGGGGGTCCGTGTTTGCTCGACCGCCTCCACAGTAAGCACGGAATGTGAATTGACATAATAAGTTTTGGGAGAAAATAGGCTTAATTTCAAAACCAAAGGACGGCGTTGTAAAGCGCATGTTATCCTGTAGTAGCTATGAAGTATCAAGTTATTAGAGTGACAATTGGTATAGATAGGGTCATTGCATACGGTTTAAAACCACACGAGCAGTCATGCACATGACTGGAGAAAACATGTGTAAATGGGTAGTCCGCCGCACACAAATTTCTAAAACAATGTGCGTGCGATGATTAAACAAATGCACACGGTCGAAAAATAAGCAAACATTTGTGACCAGGGATCTATCGCTTACATGTGTGTGATTGTTTGGACCATTACACACGATCACGAAAGGGGAAACGTTTGTGATTTAGGTCCTATTGGACACGGTTCAGAACACCTAAATGTGTGAGATTGTTTCAACCCCCACACACGCTTCATCTAAGTCTATGATGGTTCATTCCATTGTGCGTGTTGACCTTCTACTTTATGAGTGAGATTGCGTTTAGCATCGGACAAGGTTGATTTAAAGCTCATGTGTGGGACTAGGAGCTATCGCACACCATCCAAAATCATTTC
>NC_041386.1:144031703-144033986 GCF_002162155.2 Triticum dicoccoides
GAGGGGTCTGTTGTAGAGTCCAAGCACACTTGTTTCGTTGTTCCATACCATGTGCGATGATTGTGCAAACGCATACAATTTGATTCTCGACAACGTGTTTCTTATCCTATCATACACACTCACTTGTAGAGAACCATGTGCGATTTAACTAAGCACGGCCAAATAAGATTGTCAAATTGAAATAGTTATACAAAAAGAAAATTCGCGAGAATATGCACAAATATTGCCCACGTTATTGTAGGATTGAAAGGCGTCTAGAGGGGTGATGGATAGAGATTAGCAAGGACCAATTAGCAATTATAATGTTTCATAACTTTTAGGTAGATTTTGGCATCAGCTAAATAGCAACAAGTATAGCCTACACATGCATATCTAGAGTATGGGCAGTGAAAAATAACAATCATGCAAATGTCAGTAGTTAGGTACTAGAGTTTGAGATTCCAAAACAAAGGTTGACTGGGAAGATTTTTGGCCCGTGGTTCCGATATATGGTGCTATCATACGTCCATGTTGATAGTGGCTTCAATCTCCCATATCAATGATCTCAGGGATAACGGTTGCGAGATTCCACGAGGGAATCGAATCCATAAAGGGCTCCACCCAAAAAGGGTCCACGAAGAAGCAACTTTGCATATCCCATCATGGCTTACGCCCAAGAGGGAGTAGCCTCATTTCGGGTAGATCTTCACGAAGTAGTCGATCTTCTTGCCCTCACAAACTTCTTGGTTTCTTCACGAGATTTGAAGACTCCCAAGAACACCTAGTCAATCTAGGAGGCGCCACCCTCTAAAAAGTAATAGGTGGGTTTGTTGATGATGTACTTATTGCTCTTGTGCTTCAAAAGATAATCTCCTCAACACTCAAACACTCTTTCACGGATTTTGGCCTTGGGATGGGAGAGGGTTTGGGTAGAAAGCAATGAGATGACTAGAAGTCAAGGTTCTATGGCTGGAGTGGAACCCCTGTGATCTCAACAGAAGGATGCGGAAATCTCTCTCAGAAATATGGGTATGGAATGTTTATGCTTCCCTCTAGTTGCTCTTTGAGAGTTTGGTGGAGTGGGTGGGGTATAGCAGCACCAAATCCAACCATTACACATCTTTATGCACTATTCAGTGGGACCGGGTGAAACCACTCAGTGAGACCAATCAGTACAAAAGGTTTGAACTTTAGGCATTTTCAATCAATGAGACAGGGTGAAAACGTTTGGTGGCTCCGAGTTGTGATGACTAAGCACCTTCCGTACTTCAGTGTCACCGACTAAAACCGCTCGGAAATTCCGAATGAATTTCAGTTGAAAACAGAAGGTTGGCAAGTGCTCTTCGTGGGAGTGAAGTGTTAACTCGATGGAACCGAAGTTCTAGGGTTTAGGCAACGACTATGTCATGAATGGCTCAATGACTCTAGGTGTGTCTCTTTCAGTGAGTCTGGGTTTCACTTAGGGTTTGTGACATAGTAGAATGTGAGAATTTGAATGAGGCTTTTGGAGCTTGATGTCTACGCGCTTGAGTAGTGAGTCCATGATCACAACTTCATCCCCTTTTGATATGGCATACCTATGGATTCAGTGTGATCTTGGATCGCTGAAACATAAAATGGAGTCTTGGGGCTTGGCCAACACTTGTACTTAGTATCTTGAGGGGTCCACATTCACTTTCCAAAGTTTTGCCTAAGTTGAACTTCCTGAAATACTCTCAAGGAAAACATTAGTCCAACAATATGTGTGTTGACATGAATTACCGAACGATCAAGGGGGTGAATGTGCTTTTAACCTCTCCCTTTTTTGTAATTGATGACAACATAAATCAAAGCTGTAATGAAGAAATATTAATTGAAGAACAATATGAAGTTTTGACAAACCTGAGATATATAGGAGCTCCCCCTAAGATTAGGCATATTTAGAATTTTTCTTTTGGAATGCAAATGCACAATTGAATAGGTACCGGAGACTCTTCTATATCACATGAATCTTGGTGGAGTGCATAGCAAAGGGACATGAATCCTAGCTAAATACATATATTTACAACAAGAAAGAGATGACATTAAAGTGAAAGATACACACACAAAACTGAAATACCAAGCAGGGATTCATGAAGAGATAAACTTGTGAAAATAAGGTCAGAAAACACAAGGATCTCACTGAGAACATGAAAAGTACTGCAATTAACTAAGATAGGGAAGACATGCATAAGAATGAGTACTACTTGTATGAAATTTAATGTTTCCAAAGAATTTGACTGAAACAAATTCAATAGGATCTTAATAAGATCCACCCCCCCCCCC
>NC_041386.1:144034208-144034802 GCF_002162155.2 Triticum dicoccoides
CCGTGTATCATGAGACTTTTATTGGGAGTAGGTTTATGAGGTAAGAGAAAATCTTGATAAATATCAAATAACAATTTCAATACCAGTTTCTCCCGATGTGCATATCACTTTTAATAGAAAAGTTCTCACCCCTTTAGATATAAGCTTTGATGTGCACATCTCTTTCCCTTTGACATCAATTTCCAAGAAGGGTTAAGTCCTCTTGTTTGTATATGTCAAATGGTAAGGATTATAAATTTGCACAAGAAGTGTCATGGTAATTTGGAGAGTTTGTAATAGAGGGTCATTGAGTAAAGCCCGGAAAGTATAATTCAATAGAAAACGTTTGGCAAACTTTCTCTTATATGTGCAGTTTGGAGTCTCCAAGCAGAATCAATTGGATTTTTCGATGGCTAGTTAATGATAAGGAACATGCTTCGATGTTACCTTAGCATTTTTCGTCAGTCTGACCGACGTGCCATGGAATAGTCGATTGAATATTTCGGTTTCACCAAGTGAGTGAGTTTCATTCGGTATGACCGAGAATTAAGATTGTAGAAGGTTCAACTCTGGTGTCTCTGAAATTTTTTCTTTTGGAGGGACTGATTACACTTA
>NC_041386.1:144035087-144075962 GCF_002162155.2 Triticum dicoccoides
GTTGTACCGTCACCGGCGCCAGGCGCCAAATAGGGTTTGGGACTTCCCTGTTTAGATTACAGTTCTTTATTTGCTCAAAAAGAACAGCTGAGGGAACTAGGTTTGAAAAAAAACAGCTCAAGGAAGTAAGCCTGTAATTCTTTGCTGATATGGGCATAGCTGGCAGCGGCAGCTCTATAAATTAACATGACGATATTTGGATGCTTCAGCGCTCAAGGCCAGGAACGGGCACTTCAACAAAAAGGAAGAAAGCGATCTACCATATGTCAATATTCGTAGTATGCTTTCTGTTATCCTCACCTTGCAGTCGGAACGAGATCCTCTGACTCAAGGGAAGTTAGTATATATGTGAGCAGCGTCATCTCTCTGACTTGCCTTCTCTATTTTAAACATGAAGGCCATTGTACCTACCTAACTTGCCTCCTAAATGTCAGAGGATCCACAGTCATCAGAACACAGCGGGAAACAATTGTACATCATTTGGATTATGAGATCAATCAATCTCCAGTCAAGAGTTTTATCTTACCGCCAGACAAGTTGCGCCGTTGTCTCCCTGCTGATCAGATTTAGTAGTGAAATTACATGACAAGCGCAACAAAAACCAACCCAGAATGCAGTAGTAGCTTCGATAAGGATAGCATCAAACATTAGTCAGTTCGGTTCCATACAAGGTACATTTCAGAGCAGCAACGAGGAGCTTTGCCGTCGCTTCCTGAAACAGTTTTAAGCTAGTCATTTCACTTCACAGGCTAAGGTACACAGAAAAACCTAGTGCTGAATTTCTGGGAGCCATCTTCTCAGAGCAAATGGAAATTTCATCAGCGCTCCTGATAGACAACAAGCTTGTTAGTGGCCCAATTTGTTCAGTTCAGGCCAGAACACAGTTAGTTTCACCCAAATAATTCTTCGATCCAGTGACAAACAGTTTATTCTCTCCTCTCTTCACATAGAGCAGAAAAACTGAACCAGAATACTAGTTCTCATGGACGAGCACCAGTCAGTGCTACTGGTACTTTCAAGTGCATGCAGTCGAGCGATTAGATCTTTTACCTTCCATTGCATCCTTCTTTTTTCTACAACCGGAACAAAGATAAGGACAGCTCGATGGTGTTGACGGGGCAGAGCAGTAACCTCCCCCATTATCTGTTATTAAATCTTCGAATGGCACTTGGTCCACTTGACAGATCGCACAGCGAAATGGGGGCAAATTTGCTTTTGACAGGGAATTCCTACCCAACCTGCAAAAGCCAGGGGACAAGATGTTACTATGCTGTCAAAAGGCTTAAAATGAACACGGTGAAGTAGAATACCAGATGGCATTCCTCAAACAAACAAAATGTCAATCAGCAATATATCTCAACAGCCAAGTGGACAAACTGATAAGAGAAGCATGTAATGACTGAGGCCATTAATTTATTATACAGCAGATTGTATATGGCTAGATGCTGCGGTGGAGGTTGATTCCTCTTCCCAGATCTGGTCGGGGCCTGGTAGCGGCCGGCAGCATCCCGGTCCGATGCGCATCGGGCGTGCGGCAGCAGGACTCGGCGGCCAGCGAGGGTTGGATCCCGGGGCGGCGGCCCCGGACGTCGGAGGACTGTGTCGGCGGCTGTGGACTCGCGACGGGCGGCGGCCGCGGTGGTGGACGATCCGTGCACAAGACGCTTGATGGAGGCCATTGGAACAGATCTGGGTGAAGACCTGCTCGCGGTTGCTGCCGAGGCCGGCGATGGCGGCACTATTTGGTGTCGTTCCCTTGTTGAAGGCATCGCTGTTGAGAAGTTCCAAGCCACTATCTGCTACCTCCGGGGGAAACCCTAGATCAGTAGATCGGATGACGGCGGCATTATTGTGTCGTTTACCTCTTGGGGCGTCATTCTTGGAGGTGTACACGGGCTCGAGGGACCAGTGGACGGAATAATTGGTGGAGCGGTGATTCATCCTGCACATTAATGGTGACGATTCTCGGCGGCGTGGCGCAGTGGAGACTCGGCGCCCGATGTGTGGCGTGGGACTCGCGCAGGAGGGTGACGTTATCAGGCGTCGTGGTGGCGTCGATGGCAGAGAGACCGGGCAAGGTGGTGTAGCAGTACAGCACTGAAGATGGACTGGAGGCAGGTGGATGCGGCGGCCTCATACCCGGCAGGCGTCCTGGTTGAGAAGTGCGCCGGACTGGTAGGTGCCCCATACCCGGCAGGCGTCCTGGTTGGGACCTCAGGTCTTAGATGTTTAGGTTTGGCTGCGATGTATGTTTGGTATTAGGCCCAGACTATCAGCGCCCCTTCATCAATTGGATAGGAGTAGCGACAGTTGTTGCTTAGATGGTGGCTTTAGTCTTACTGTTGTATGACTTTGTAAGGTCTTGTGAGAATAACTAATAAAGTGGCCGTATGCATCGCCCAGATGCAGAGGCCGGGGGTCCTCCTCCTTTTCTAAAAAAAAGCAGATTGTATATGGAAGAGCCAAAGTGAGATGCTCCTAGCGGCAGATGAAGTTTGCTCATTCCAGTGCTAACCATTCTTGAAAACCTGATCTTCTACTGACAATGAGAAACGTAGGGTCCGTATTCAGGCGCTGTAGCGGCATACAAGATAAGAATCCTATCTTTCCAGACCACCTACTAGTCTAAAGAAGTACTACTGCAAGAGAAATGCAAACTAACAAAGGTGATATTCTAACATTACCTATGTTCCGTTACTAGAAGAAGCACAACAACTCAATAAATGACTACACAAATAGAAGTCATCTCAAAATCCTCGTTGTCCATCTCCAGTCAGAATGTGACGAGCAAAATATTTTTCGTGTATTACTTGGCTCTTTTGACCTTGGTCTACATTCTAATTTTCAACTAGACGGCATATGTAAGTAATGTTTAAAGGACGATGCCACCACAAGAGAAATGGACAATGCCACCACAAAGAACAGAAAACAGCCACCATTTTGCGTGAATACATATCTGGCAAGTACACCAGCTATATGCACCTAACCAAGAGAGTGGAAAAATAGGTCCAGTAATTCAACAGCACCAAACATAAAGGCATGTCTGGTACCCAGGACATGGTACATAAGACCAATTCATGGAGAGCTTGTGCAATGTTGCTTTACTACTTTTCATGAAATATTAAATACAGTAGCTACAGATGATTGAACAACTGACGCCCAAAAAAAAAAGACTACCAGTGCTAATCCAGAAACGTTCAGTTAGGGGGTGGATACAACCACTTGTTCTTCACCATCCAAAAGATGTATTGTATATCATCAAACTAAACCAGGGATAAGGAGATAAAAGTGAAGCAAAAGGAAATTATCCAATGACAAACACAAAATTCACATATGACAAATAAATGCACGACTAAAAAACATGTACTTTACTGATATGCATAGTATATAAAACAATATGAAGTGTAAGAGAAAAATAAGAACATGCCTTTCTTCCAACAATGCAGAGCCTTCTTCAAATAATTCCTCCACAAATCCAAATGAAGCAGACTTCTTTTTGTCACCAAGCTTTCCAACAGAGCTATGGGACCTCCTACCAAAAAGAAGAAACCTCAACTTGTTCTGATTTTGCTTTGGAGACGATGGTGGCGGTGTTGAACAATGATCAGATGGGATGATATCAACAACTACACAAGTTGTATCATCTTTCAATCCAGTTGTCTTTAGAGCTTGCTGTACAAGCAAAATTGATCTCAGTTAGATGGTCAAGACAATCAAGCATACTGCAGAAAGTATGGGACAATTTAACAACTGCAGTGAAATGCATACTGACCTTAACAACAAGCTTTGCGGCCAATTCTGCAGGCAAGCCTCTGCACGCCTGCGCTGCAATCTCTGAGGACACTGCATCCCATATTCCATCTGATGCAATTATTAGCCTTCCTCCAGCACTAGAGAGCTATGGCAAACCCAAAACACACATGTCAGTCAAGATACACTAGAATAAGGTACGCTCATGGCATTTGATCAAACTTCCAAAATTCACCTTCACTTGCTTGACATGTGGAATTGGCACGATGAACTCCCCAACATCGGTATCCCCAATTGATCTTGAAAGGCACAGTCCACCTGGCCAGCATCGGAGAGGGCCAACCTATATAAAAATAAACATAACAATTTACCCCCAAAGTTTATATCCAAATATGCAGTTGCATCCCCAAACTGATCCCAGTAGAGCCGTACCTGCTGCCCACCGCAAAGGTTCAGCCGGCTGACCTCCCCTCCACTCGCCGTGACACGCTCCCGCTCCTCTACATTCTCCTCTAGCCTGTGGTCAACGGTTAGCAGAGAGACCACACCACCTTGAGTGTCAAGGATGCACCTGGAGTCTCCGACTGACGCCACAGTCACGGTGAACCCATCGATGACGACCAACGTCGCCGTCGTCCCTGACATTTCCCCTGCACCAATTCCCAGAGTTAACAACATCTTAGTGATGAGATTCGCCGGGGAATATAATGGCATTGCAAGGACCTCTCTCTGAGTCTCACCCTTGCGCTGGAAGTCAATATCTGTCTTGACGAAGCCTGCCACAAGCGCGCGCGGCAGCACCTGCAGCCAGTCCTCGCGGCTGATACCCTGCGGCACGGCGCTCATCACGTCGTCGAGCAAGTGCTCCTTGCTGAACACCGCCGCCGACACGCCATTGTGGCCGTCGAACACCTACAATCAGCAGATCCGAGAAACAAACACGCCCTCACATGGCCGAACCCGAGAGAGAAAAAACAAAAGGGGGCCTGCGAATAAGACAGTGCGCGTACGGCGAAGACGGAAAAGGCCGAGGAAGGGTCGCCGGGGACGCGGAGGCAGTCGGGCTTGACCAGGAAGTAGTCCTCGCCGCGCTTGGCGAAGCCGGAGTGGCCGTACCGCACGAGCGGGCGCTCGGAGCCGCCGCCGCGGAGCTCGCGGCCGATCAGCGTCGCCAGAGGCAGCGCCGGGGGCAGCGTCTCCTCATTGGAGGCGCTCTCCATCACAGCCCCCTGCTGCGGTCCTAGCGAAGAAGCGTCTTCCCAAGAACCCGCTCGAATGGCGCCATTTCTTGCGGGGAAAAGCTCTGGTCGGCGGCCCCGGCGGGGAAGGCTCCGAGCTGGATCTGAGACGACGCGACGGGTCCTCGTATTCCCGGGCCGGCGTCGCAATGCGGGCGGCGGCGAGCTGGGGTTTGGGGAATTCGGTGAAGGGAGTAAAGGCAGAAGGGACAGAGGAAGTCCGCCGACTCTAGAGTGACAAGGTGGAGAGGAGTAGAGTATTATGATTTAGAGAAATAGTGGGAGGTTTGGTTTGGTCCAAATTATTCAAGCTAAAAAAAACTTACTAAAATGAAGAGTACTTGCAAGCTTTTTATAAATAAATAAAGAGTAGTGGGATGGCTAGCCCAGTTGGGCTACCTAGGACTAGTGCTGATTAGCTTAGCTATAGGAGGTCAATGGTGGTTTACAGCTTTAGATTAAGAAACATGTGTCTGCCTGGATTTGCTCCGCTTGTCGTACCGTCGAGTGTGTATGTCTTTTTTCTCTGCGGAACCATGTTGCCGGCTAAACTGGATGTCATGTTGACCATCGATGGTTTTGGTGTGAAGTCATGGACCCATGTGCTATTATTGCAAATCGTCAGATTCTCGCTAAATATACTTCTTCTGTTTTCTGAATAGGGTGCATATACATATTTTGTTGTTCAGGCCATACCGGGCCAAACGGGTCGGCACGGCTCGGCCCGCGGTAAACGTGCCTGGCACGACACGACCCGTGACGGCACGACTAATAGCCAGGCCCGCTAGTTCGTCTGCTATTTGACGCATTGGGCATTTTTAGCCTATTTTTACCTGTTGAGTCATATATAGATGTATAAAAAAACATAATTGGATCGTGTCGTGCCGGCCCGCGTGCTCAGGCTAGCAGCCCAAGCATGGCCCAGGGCATGCCGCGTGCCGGGCCCGGCCCATTTAGCCCGTGCCATGTCTGGCCCATGGCGGGCCGTGCCGGCGTGCTCACGGGTCGGCCTGGTTAGCCCGACCCATTTGGCCAGCTATAGTTTAGGTATGGTCATCAATCTACTATGAGCATGTTTGGTTGCTTGTATCTTTTTTCTCCTTCATATGTGTCTCACCCGGGACATTCAAATACTTGTGTTGATGGACTGCGTGATATTTGGTTGCGTAAATTTGGCCAGGTCTGCTTACTTTGTACCCCATGTGATGATCTTATCATATATACCTTACATACTATCAGAACAATCACGTAAATAAAACCGTGTTACAATCATCTCACACGGCCCAAACTGAACATGAGACTTGACTGCTTCAACATTGCTTTTCCATTTGAGCACAAACTTGGAATAAGCATACTGTGCCTTCTATCTACTCTTAGACCCTTTGAAGAAGTTGACTGTGTAATGAGGCACTTATTCTTGGTTGTTTGTCATGAACTGTAAACCCCTAGAACATTTCCTCTCTACACCACATACCACTTCACCTAGCATTGACAAAAGAGTAACAATTCAAGCAACAAGCAAAGGAATACACTACACATGGAACAAAAAAAAACTTATGCATGCACCATCATATACCCAAAAGGCAAAACAACTTCATCATAACTACTATTGTTACATCTTACCACCACATCCAAAAAGAGGGTGTAACTGTTGGAAATATGCCCTAGAGGCAACAATATTTGTATTATTATATTTCGATATTCACAACTAAGAGTTTATATTTCATGCTAACTGCTATGATCCTAGAATATGTGATTCAGTGGAAAACTCATATGCACGTGTGGAATGATAAATGGTTAAATAAAAGGTTCCTAGTCTTGCCTCTGGGACTAACTCAAGTGTTGTGAGTATACCTGGCCATACCTCGGGCCGGGCCTAGCCAAGCCCGACGCAAAAAACCTAGGCCCGAGCCCGGCCCGGCCCGACCATCGGGCCTGTTTTCTGGGCCCAAGCCCGGCCCGAACATGTAAAAGCCCGTCGGTCTCCATGCCGACCCGGCCCGACCTTCAGAAAAGTGCAAAAAGACGGGCCCGGGCCTGGCCCGGCCCGGCCATCGGGCTCAAAATCTAGGCCCGAGCCCGGCCCGAGCCCGGCCCGGGAGCAGCGTCGGGCCGGACCGGGTCGGGCTTTTTCGGGCTGGCCGGGCTGGGCTTCCCATGGCCAGGTATGGTTGTGGGTGATCATGTTTTCCGGACCTTGGGATAGCATTAAGTGTAACTGTAGTCCTAAAACAGCATTGAGATTATGACGTTGGAAAAATGATCATATTGAATCGACCCAAACTTGTTTGTTTTGAATTGAGTTAATATCGTCTGTATTCAATTGTAATAACACGGAGTGTTAACGTGTGATTTTGCTCCTTAGACCATGAGAGTATCATGGTCACTTCTTACCATGCGGTGGGCTTTGGGGTTTCTCAAACGTCACATGTAACATGATGATCATAACGACAACTTACAAGTTCATCGGAAAGTTTGACAAGTGGACGGATAGCTCAAGAGTGGGATTTGCTCCTCCAACAATGGGGAGATATTCTTAGGGGCCTCTCGGTGTGACTACATCCATCATCGTATGGCCAGAGATAGGTGACTATGTCACGGGGATGCCGGAACACATTAATGAGAAAGAAGAACAAAACCGGTAACGGGGGCAATGGTATAGTGAGCATGGTGATGACTCAGGAGGATAACCAATGCAAAGCGGGTTTTGTAAAGTATCGCGAAGCAAAGGGAACATCACATGATAACCTAAGATTCACTCGAATATCATTCATGTACTCATAGGGACCGATATGGACTTCCACGGTCCTGCTGCCGGTCATTGAATGAACTGTTTCGTTCATGTCTATGAGTTACCGAACCTACGGGGTCACAAACTTAAGGAAATCATGATATTTTGAGTGTTAGTAGGACAGGAGTGATGATAATATATTTGTGGAATTGTTTCATTAATATTTAGAATAGTTTTGAGAGGATCCGAAAGCGTTTCGGGGTCACCCGAAGGGTTTCGGTGAATATCGGGTAATATCAGGTATTACCGATATATTATTGAAGGAAATATGCCCTAGAGGCAATAATAAAGGTATTATTTATTTCCTTATATCATGGTAAATTTTTATTATTCATGCTAGAATTGTATTAATCGGAAACATGATACATGTGTGAATACATAGACAAACAGAGTGTCACTAGTATGCCTCTACTTGACTAGCTCGTTGATCAAAGATGGTTATGTTTTGCTAGCCATAGACAAAGAGTTGTCATTTGATTAACGGGATCACATCATTAGGATAATGATGTGATTGACTTGACCCATTCCGTTAGCTTAGCACTTGATCGTTTAGTTTGTTGCTATTGCTTTCTACATGACTTATACATGTTCCTGCGACTATGAGATTATGCAACTCCCGTTTACCGGAGGAACACTTTGTGTGCTACCAAACATCACAACGTAATTGGGTGATTATAAAGGTGCTCTACAGGTGTCTCCGAAGGTACTTGTTGGGTTGGTGTATTTCGAGATTAGGATTTGTCACTCCGATTGTCGGAGAGGTATCTCTGGGCCCACTCGGTAATACACATCACTTAAGCCTTGCAAGCATTGCAATTAATGAGTTAGTTGCGGGATGATGTATTACGGAATGAGTAAAGAGACTTGACGGTAACGAGATTGAACTAGATATTGAGATACCGACGATCGAATCTCGGGCAAGTAACATACCGATGACAAAGGGAACGACGTATGTTGTTATGCGGTTTGACCGATAAAGATCTCCGTAGAATATGTAGGAGCCAATATGAGCATCCAGGTTCCGTTATTAGTTATTTACCGAAGACGTATCTCGGTCATGTCTACATAGTTCTCGAACCCGTAGGGTCCGCACGCTTAAAGTTCGATGACAGTTATATTATGAGTTTATGTGTTTTGATGTACCGAAGGTAGTTCGGAGTCCCGGATGAGATCGGGGACATGACGAGGAGTCTCGAAATGGTCGAAACATAAAGATTGATATATTGGACGACTATATTCGGACATCGGAAAGGTTCCGAGTGGTTCGGGTATTTTTCGAAGTACCGGGGAGTTACGGGAATACGGGGGAAGAAGTATATGGGCCTTATTGGGTTTTAGGGGAGAGAGAGAGGCAGGCCGCGCGCCCCTCCAATGACTAGTCCGAATTGGACTAGGGGGAGGGGCGGCGCCCCCTCCTTCCTTCTCTTCCCTCTTCCCCTTCCTTGTCTCCCACTCCTACTACTTGGAAGGGGAGGAATCCTACTCACGGTGGGAGTAGGACTCCTCCAGGGCGCGCCATAGGGGCCGGCCCTCTCCCCCCCCCCTCCACTCCTTTATATACGTGGCCAGGGGGCACCCCATAGAGACAACAATTGATCTCTTGGATCTTTTAGCCGTGTGCGGTGCCCCTCTCCACCATAGTCCACCTTGATAATATCGTAGCGGTGCTTAGGCGAAGCCCTGCAATGGTAGACCATCAACATAATCACCACGCCGTCGTGCTGACGGAACTCTCCCTCAAAGCTCGGCTGGATCGGATTTCAAGGGACGTCATCGAGCTGAACGTGTGCTGAACTCGGAGGTGCCATGCGTTCGGTACTTGGATCGGTTGGATCGTGAAGACGTACGACTACACCAACCGCGTTGTGCTAACGCTTCCGCTTACGGTCTACGAGGGTACATGGACGATACTCTTCCCTCTCGTTGCTATGCATCACCATGATCTTGCATGTGCGTAGGAATTTTTTTGAAATTACTACGTTTCCAAACTGTGGCATCTGAGCCAGGTTTTATGCATTGATGTTATATGCACGAGTAGAACACAAGTGAGTTGTGAGCGATACAAGTCATACTGCTTACCAGCATGTCATACTTTGGTTTGGCGGTATTGTTGGATGAAGCAGCCTGGACCGACATTACGCGTACACTTACGCGAGACTGGTTCTACCGACGTGCTTTGCACACAGGTGGCTGGCGGGTGTCAGTTTCTCCAACTTTAGTTGAACCGAGTGTGGCTACGCCCGGTCCTTGAGAAGGTTAAAACAACACTAACTTGACGAACTATCGTTGTGGTTCTGATGCGTAGGTAAGAACGGTTCTTGCTCAGCCCGTAGCAGCCACTTAAAACTTGCAACAACAAAGTAGAGGAAGTCTAACTTGTTTTTGCAGGGCATGTTGTGATGTGATATGGTCAAGACATGATGCTATATTGAAAGTGCATTATATCGACTAGAGGGGGGGTGAATAGGCAATTTTTATGAAAGTCTTCAAAACGTGGAAGTTTCGAAGACAAATGATAGAAATAAACCTATTACCATGCAGCGGAAGGTAGACTACACTAGGCAAACCATAGTCAAGTATTCAATTAAGTGAAAGCGCAATGACTAATAGCAGCAATGTAGTGAGGATCAGGTAGGAAGATATTATGAAGCCAAACAGAACACGCAGTCACTTAGTGAAGACAAAAGATAGTGCAATCATACAATGACTTCACAAGGACCAACAGTAAGTAAAGGGAAGGGAAGGATGAAACCAGTGACTCGTTGAAGACAATGATTTGTTGGACCAGTTCCAGTTGTTGTGACAACTGTACGTCTGGTTAGGGTGGCTAGGTATTTAAACCTGAGGACACACAGTCCCGGACACCCAGTCCTGAACACACAGCTCAGGACACCCAGTCCTCACCGTATTCTCCTTGAGCTAAGGTCACACAGACCTCGCCCAATCACTCTGGTAAGTCTTCAAGGTAGACTCCCAAACCTTCATAGACTTCGTTCACCGGCAGTCCACAATGTCTCTTGGATGCTCTGAACGCGACGCCTAACCGGCTGGAGGATTCACAGTCCTCAAGTGTAATAAGTCTTCAGATCACACAGACAAGAAGACTTAAGTGATGCCTAACACTCTTTGGATCTGGGTGGTTAGGGCTTTATCCTCGCAAGGAATTCTCTCTCAAAGGCTTCAAGGTGGGTTGCTCTCAAACGACAAAAGCCGTACTCTAACTCTGAGCAGCCAGCCGTTTATGGTTGTAGGGGGTGGGCTATTTATAGCCACTAGGCAACCTGACCTGATTTGTCCGAAATGACCCTAGGTCACTAAGGAACTGACACGTGTTCCAACGGTTAGATTTCAAACTCACATGGCAACTTTACTTGGGCTACAAGCAAAGCTGACTTGTCCGACTCTGGACAAGATTCGCTCTCATAGTCTTCACTCGAAGACACAGGTTTTGGTTAATGAAAGTGCAACTATCCCTAGGTGGTTTTGGTAATTCATAACAACATATAGCTCATTGAGCTAATGCTATTCCAAGATGATTATTTCAGGAAAGCTCAATGATTGGCATGGCATGGATGTGAAAGTGGAACCCTCAAAATGCTAAGGACAAAGGATTGGCTCAAGCTCAAAAGCTCAAGACTCTTCATTTTATATTTTAGTGATCCAAGATCACATTGAGTCCATAGGAAAAGCCAATACTATCAAGGAGGGATGAGGTGTTGCTTAATGAGCCTCTTGCTTCATGTGCTTAGTGATATGCTCCAAAACCCTCAACTACTTTCCCATATCCACATATGACCTAAACCCTAAGCCAAACTCGGTCCTACCGATTCTTCCTATCCGGCGCCACCGAGTTTCACTTGTCATTAGCCACTGCCAAACCCTAGCAATTCGGTTCTACCGATAAGGATCTCGGTCTCACCGAGATGGGATTGCAAACTCTCTGTTTCCCTTTTGTAACTTTTCGGTCTCACCGAAAGAGCGAATCGGTCCCACCGAGATTGCAATGTAAACTCAGTGTTTCCCTTTTGTAACTTTTCGGTCTCACCGAGTTCCACTCGGTCTCACCGAAAGAGCAAATCGGTCCCACCGAGTTTGCCTGACCAACTCTCTGGTTAGCTAATTACCAAATTCGGTCTCACCGAGTTTGTGTAATCGGTCTCACCGAGATTACGTTATGCCCAAACCCTAACCATATTGGTCCTACCGAGTTGCATGTCAGTCCCACCGAAAATCTCTAACGGTCACTAGGTTTACATTTTCGGTTCGACCGAGTTTGTTGATTCGGTCCCACCGAGATTGGAAAACTGTGTGTAACGGTTGGATTTTGTGTGGAGGCTATATATACCCCTCCACCTCCTCTTCATTGGAAGTGAGAGCCATCAGAACACACACACCATTCCAACTCATATGTTCTGAGAGAGAACCACCTACTCATGTGTTGAGACCAAGATATTCCATTCCTACCATATGAATCTTGATCTCTAGCCTTCCCAACTTGCTTTCCACTCAAATCTTCTTTCCACTAAATCCAAATCCTATGAGAGAGAGTTGAGTGTTGGGGAGACTATCATTTGAAGCACAAGAGCAAGGAGTTCATTACCTACACACCATTTGTTACTTCTTGGAGAGTGGTGTCTCCTAGATTGGCTAGGTGTCACTTGGGAGCCTCCGACAAGATTGTGGAGTTGAACCAAGGAGTTTTTAAGGGCAAGGAGATCGCCTACTTCGTGAAGATCTACCGCTAGTGAGGCAAGTCCTGTATGGGCGATGGCCATGGTGGGATAGACAAGGTTGCTTCTTCGTGGACCCTTTGTGGGTGGTTGCTTCTTCGTGGACCCTTCGTGGGTGGAGCCCTGTGTGGACTCGCGCAACCGTTACCCTTGGGTGGAGCCCTGTGTGGACTCGCGCAACCGTTACCCTTCGTGGGTTGAAGTCTCCATCAACGTGGATGTAGGATCGCACCACCTATTCGAACCACGGGAAAAACATCCGTGTCTCCAATTGCGTTTGAATTCTCCAAACCCTTCCCTTTACATTCTTGCAAGTTGCATGCTTTACTTTCCGCTGCCTATATACTCTTTGCATGCTTGCTTGAATCATGTGATGATTGCTTGACTTGTCCTAAATTAGCTAAAATCTGCCAAGAACTAAAATTGGGAAAAGGTTAAGTTTTTATTTGGTCAAGTAGTCTAATCACCCCCCTCTAGACATAGTTTCGATCCTACAAGTGGTATCAGAGATTTGGTCTCCATTTGCTTTGATCTCCATAGCTTTTGGTGGTCATAGCCTTGGTTTCACAACCTAGGAGAGTATGGCGTCTAGTGAGGGAAATTATCACCGTAGAGGTCCTTACTTTGATGGTACTAATTTTGCTAGTTGGAAGCATAAAATGAAAATGCATATTCTTGGACATAACCCCGCCGTTTGGGCTATTGTGTGTGTTGGTTTGCAAGGTGACTTCTTTGATGGGAGAGAACCAAACCGTGAAGCTACCGCAGATGAGTTGGAGATGTTGCAATACAATGCTCAAGCTTGTGATATTCTCTTCAATGGATTGTGCCCCGAAGAATTCAACAAAATCAGCCATCTTGAGAATGCAAAGGAAATTTGGGACACTTTGATTGATATGCACGAAGGTACCGACTCCGTCAAGGAATCCAAGTTGGATGTGCTTCAAAGCCAACTTGACAAGTTCAAGATGAAGGATGGTGAAGGTGTCGCTGAAATGTACTCTAGGCTTGCTCTCATCACAAATGAGATTGCCGGCTTAGGAAGTGAAGAGATGACCGATAGATTCATCATCAAGAAGATTCTAAGAGCCTTGGATGGAAAATATGATACCGTGTGCACATTGATCCAAATGATGCCCAATTACAAAGATCTCAAGCCAACGGAGGTGATTGGAAGAATTGTTGCTCATGAGATGTCACTTAAGGATAAAGAGGAACTTCACAACAAATCAAGTGGTGCCTATAAAGCCTCATGTGAAGCCCCTACATCATCAAGTGAGAAACAAGACTTCAATGAAGAATTGAGCTTAATGGTGAAGAACTTCAACAAGTTCTACAAGAGTAGAAGCAAAGATAGAAGCTTCAAGTCAAGGTCCTACAATGACAAAAGATCTTCTAGTCGAGAGCGGAACTGCTACAATTGTGGAAGACCCGGACACTATTCCAATGAGTGTACGGCTCCCTACAAGAGAAGAGAAGATTCTCCAAAAATAAGAAGCAAAGGATCACCACCAAGAGAGAGAAGGAGTAGAAATGATCGTTATGAACGAAGATACTCACGGAGAAGCAAGGATTCGGAAAGGAAGGAAAAATCATCAAGGAGCTATACAAGATGAAGACATCAAGCTCATGTTGGTGAATGGGTATCCGGCTCCGACTCCGACAGCCACTCCGAAAGAAGTTATCACCCCGACTCCGAAGATACTCAAGATGAAGGTGTTGCCGGTCTAGCACTTGTGTCAACCAACTCCTACGACATATTTGACTCACCAAATGAAGGAATTGGAAGATGCTTCATGGCCAAAGGTCCTAAGGTAACACACCCCGAGTATGTTGATTTCAATAGTGATGAAGATGACTTGTTAGGTGATGATTTGCTTATTGACAACTCTAGTGATGAATACTATGATGAAATGTCAATTAAACATGCTAATCAAGATAAAACGAATGACAATGATAAGGAGAAGATTGAGGCCCTAACTAAAGAACTAAACACTCTTAAGTTAGCTCATGAAACCATCTTCGAAGATCATCAAGAACTTTTAAGAGCTCATGAGAAATTACGCCTTGAGAAGCTCAATCTTGAGCAAGAGCATGAGTTCTTAAAAGCAATCAATGATGATCTCCGCAAGAAAAGTTCTTCTTACATTGCCAAGCGTTTACTCTTATCCACTTACATGCCTCAAGTCAAGTCTAGTAACAAGAAAGATTCTTCCTCTAGCAGTGATAATGATCATGTTAAATCCAATATTGTTGCTTCTAGTAGTTCTCTTGATTCCACTAATGATTCTCTTAGCCAAGTTACACTTGAGCAAGAAAATAGTTTATTGAAGGGAATTATAGAGAAAGGAGTGTACAAAAGCCTTGCCGGGAGTAAGCAATTCGAGGAAATTGTGCGCAAGCAAGGAATGCACCGGAAGAATCAAGGTATTGGTTTTGAACGAAAGTTCAATGCCAATGGAGTTGAGTGGGAAGAAGATCAATACCCCAAGACAAAGTTTATTCCTCAACAAGAGAAGTATGATACTTCTTTCAAGGGGACACAAGCTCAAGATGATCTTCCACCACAAGACTACAGGCAAAAAGGCAAGGACAAGCTTCAAGAGGAAATTGATGCATTTGAAGGAACTCCAAAGACCTTAGTCAAGTGGATTCCCAAGACTACTTCATCGAGTACGACTACAACTCCAAGGATTCCCATCAAGATGGTGTGGATCCAAAAGAAGAAGAACTAGAGAGTTCTCGAGGGTGACTCCGCCAACATACTTCACTCTTATCATTTTGGCAAGAACAAGTGCAATCAACTTCCACATCTTGCACTAGTTCAAGGAGTCACAAACCCTCTTGTTGGTAAGACAAGGGACAAGGTAACCCAAAAGTTTTCATGGACATCATCTTGTGTGTGCATCACTCTATGTCTATGGATATCCTTGTTTGTTCCTTGTGGGACTAACCCATGTAGGTATTGAAAGTGCAAGTCACTCAAATGGATAGCTCCAAGAGATCTACATCAACATTGAGCATCCACATCTTCAATATCTACATGAAGTCATCATCGACAAAACCCAAGGTTAGTTCATCCCTCTTAGGGGGGATATCACATCTAGGGGGAGCTTTACTCTAAGACTTGAGCTAAAGCAACTCTAAAGATGTGAACACAACAATGCTTTATGTAAAAGTGGTAACCCCACTTGAGATTAAACGATGAGTATGACCTATGATCAAGTGTTCTCACTTGACTCCTAAGTCAATATACTCATATATAGATGACCTAGTCATCGCAAATTGCTTGATAGATGCTAGAATTGGTTGTGCATGCCTTGTCACATATTTCATTTGCCATCTTATTGTGTGAGCATGCTGGATGCATATTTTACTCATTCGAGGACATCCACTTGTTGTTTTGATTGTTCGGCTTTATTTCTTTTTGCCAAGTGGATGGACAAGAATGCCTAAGAACCTCCTCTAGCTATCTATGCTTTTCTCATCTCAAACTCTATTCATGCTGCATCACAAAATTTGATCAAGTCAGATTCGAACCACTCTGTGTGAGGAGCACTCGGAGTCCCCGATTCGTCATAGACTTAAACTTCCAAAACCTCTTTATGATTCTCGCTCTGACCGATACTCCACTTTCGGTCATACCGAGATCATTAAGTTGACCTAGGTTTTCGATCTCGGTGCAACCGATTGGAACCTTTCGATCACACCGAGTTTCAGTAACTGCTTGCAGTTATGAATCTTGGTGCCACCGAGTTGTTCCACTCGGTCACACCGACAGGGTCGGGCTATATATAGTCAAGGGCAAAATTTTAGAAATTTCTCCGAACCCCTTCGCCCGCGCGATAGCCTGCTCTACCCTCGTGGTCTCCGGATTGTCTTCTCGCTGCCAGCCGCCTCCAGTCACTGGTCTCCATCGCTGTCAACGGGAATTCTGCCCCGCCGTTGCCGCCGTAGCAAGTCCCCGCCGAACTAGGGTATGGACTTGATCTTTGTGCTATTCTCCAATCTGATTCCTAGCACATTGTGATCTTCATGATTCTTGCCACGATTGAAACACTCCTATCCAGTCAAAACGCTCATAGATTAGGTTTGATTGAAAAATTCTAGGTTTAGGTCTCCGCCGAAACCATCTCGGACCCACCGAGTTGAAAGACTCGGTCCCACCGATTTGGCTTATGCCATTGCACAAGTGAGACTCGGTCTGACCGAGAATTACTTATCGGTGTGACCGATTTTGGAACTCTGTGAAACCCTAGCAGTCTCGGTGCCACCGAACTGTGACTCGGTCCTACCGAGTTCACTAGTTTAGGTTCCAAAACTGCTTCGGTATCACCGAGTTTGAAAATCGGTAGATCCGAGATGATTTCAGTGGGAAACTAAAACTAAGTTTTTGGATCATTCTTTTGCAAATATCTCTGTATTTTGTGATGCTCATCCTTTCTACCTCATCTATAATCTGTTCAGAGGGTCAGCAGTCAGTTTGCAGCATGTCTGATCAAAGTGATAGCCAAAACATGTCAAAGCAGCAGGTGCACATGAGTAAGGGCACTAGTCCCTCAAGTTCTTCAGATGAGGGCAGCAGAAGCACCCCTAGCAACTTGCCAAAGGCTGCCACGAGACAGAGGAAGAAGAGGACTTCAGATTCCGAAGATGAGGACTATGTGGCAGAGGAAGAGGCCACTTCCAAGAGAGTTGAGCCAGCTCAAGGCACAAAGCCAGGGCTGAAAATCAAAAGGCCAGCAGGCAGGCAGCCCATGTCAAAGGCAAGAGCCTCAACTGAGAAGCCCACTCCCCAAGAACCAGTTGCTGCAGAAGGCAAGAAGAGGAAGGAAAGGGTCAAGAAGACCGTAGCCAGAGTGCTAGGAAAAGCTTCCATCATGGAAGAGGAAGAGGAAGAAGAGGTAGCTGCACCACGACCCAAGGCACCCAAGCTGATGGGTGATGCCATAAGGTCAGGGGCTACTGCATCTAAGCCCAAAGCTGCCTCCAAGCCAAAACCAAAGAGGAATACAAGGAGCATTCCTGCAGCTAAGAAGAACAAGGCCCCAGTGCCTGAGACTGTTGCAGAAGAAGAGGAAGAGAATGTCCTGAGAAAGCTAAAGCCCAAGATCCCAGACCACAACGATGCTCATCCTGTGGCTGAGGATATGAAGCTTAGGAGAGATTCAGGGCTGAGGAAGTGGAGAGAAGCAGACCCGTATGCTTCAAGGAGAAGGACTGCCGTGGACTACAGATTTCACACCAAGGAGCAGCAGGATTTTTATGAGACAGTGCTGCTAGATAAGAAGCCCATTGTATGTGATATGCGATGGGTTGATTGGCAATATATCAAGGACAATGAAGAGCACTATCCTGGAGTGCAAGACAGCTTCATAGCTTGTGGAGTAGCTGACTTTGTTGGGCAGAAGCTCACAAAATGGAATGAGGAGCTTATAATGCAGTTCTACTCCACGGCACATTTTTATCCAGATGGGAGGATCACATGGATGTCTGAGGGTACGAGGTACCAATCCACTGTTGAGGAATGGGCAAAGTTAATTAATGCCCCAAAGGAGCATGATGACGACATGGACATATATGCCAAGAAGAAGATGGACCACAACTCAATGTCCAACATGTACAAGGAGATCCCAAATGAAGCACTTGATACTTTCAAGTTTGGCTCAGTGCATTATCTTCTGTCAGGTCTGCCTACGATCAATTGGATACTAAGGCACACCTTACTGCCCAAGTCTGGAGATCACAAGATGATCAGAGGCCATGCTATCAACTTGCTACATGTGTTTGATGTGCCTCAGAATTTCAAGGTGATGAGCCTCATAGTGGAAACAATCAAGAGGACTACAGCAGATCAGAAGAGGATTTGCGGATATGCCCCTCAAATTCAGGAGCTCATCAACTCCAAGATGGGCATGGGCATATATTTATTGGACAAGGAACATTTGCCCATCCGTCCAGACTTTGAGGACAATCAAGTTATCATGACTGAGAACGAGCCATCGTCTGCACAAGCTTACGCAAAGAAGGAGAAGGCGAGGAAGGAGAAAGCTGCCAAGATGCCAACTCAAGAGGAGGCATCTGAATACTTCTTGAAGACCAAACAAGAGCAGCTTGGTTACTTGGTTGCATCCACGCTGAGGATTGAGCAAAGTCTGGCCACCCTCACTCAAAATCAGTAGAGCCTAGAGAGAATCATGGAACAGAAGTTCTATGACTTGGATGTCAAAGTAACGGAAGTTCAGTCTGCAGTGGAGCAGCTCCAGGAGGACATGCAAGAGAGGAGAGGCAGGACTACCACTCATGCCTTTGCCAGAGTGCCACGAGGCCCGAGGTCATCTGCCGTGCCAGTTGCTGACACCAGAGCCACCACCTCAGCACCAGCCACAGCCTCAATTCCACCAGCTCCAGCATCTACTTCAGCTCCAACTCCAGCGTCTACTTCAGCATCTACCGAAGCCTTCGTCCTTGGAGTGATCCGGACTCCACCACCACCAGAAGATCAAGCCTGAGCGTCGATCTAGTGCTATACATTTTCTAGGAACTTTTTGGTAACTTGTTGCCAAAGGGGGAGAAGATGTATAGATCATAGGCTTCGAGAGAGAGAGAGAGTGTTGCTTTTCTCTCTTGCTTTATTTGGTGTTTTTTTAACTTGTTTGCTTTTGAGTGCTTGAGATACTATGCTTGTGAGACATTGATGATCATGTGTTTGATCATAAGCTACACTTAATGCTTGCTTAATGCTATTATCTTATCTATCTTATGTGATCACTCACTATTCTTGGTGATGAGTGCATGTATTTCATTCTTATCATTTTAAGTGCTCCACCAAGATGTATGTGACATGGAAGAGTAACCCATGACTCTAACTCCTTGTGCATTTGCAGTCCAAAGCAAATTTTAAATATGCACAAATTTAGGGGGAGCTCTTACTTATCACAAACTTCTCAAAGCGACGATATATTTCATGCTTATTATCATTTGTTGAAGCTTTGATCTATATGTTGTCATCAATTACCAAAAAGGGGGAGATTGAAAGTGCAACTATCCCTAGGTGGTTTTGGTAATTCATAACAACATATAGCTCATTGAGCTAATGCTATTCCAAGATGATTATTTCAGGAAAGCTCAATGATTGGCATGGCATGGGTGTGAAAGTGGAACCCTCAAAATGCTAAGGACAAAGGATTGGCTCAAGCTCAAAAGCTCAAGACTCTTCATTTTATATTTTAGTGATCCAAGATCACATTGAGTCCATAGGAAAAGCCAATACTATCAAGGAGGGATGAGGTGTTGCTTAATGAGCCTCTTGCTTCATGTGCTTAGTGATATGCTCCAAAACCCTCAACTACTTTCCCATATCCACATATGACCTAAACCCTAAGCCAAACTCGGTCCTACCGATTCTTCCTATCCGGCGCCACCGAGTTTCACTTGTCATTAGCCACTGCCAAACCCTAGCAATTCGGTTCTACCAATAAGGATCTCGGTCTCAGCGAGATGGGATTGCAAACTCTCTGTTTCCCTTTCGTAACTTTTCGGTCTCACCGAAAGAGCGAATCGGTCCCACCGAGATTGCAATGTAAACTCAGTGTTTCCCCTTTGTAACTTTTCGGTCTCACTGAGTTCCACTCGGTCTCACCGAAAGAGCAAATCGGTCCCACCGAGTTTGCCTGACCAACTCTCTGGTTAGCTAATTACCAAATTCGGTCTCACCGAGTTTGTGTAATCGGTCTCACCGAGATTACGTTATGCCCAAACCCTAACCATATAGGTCCTACCGAGTTGCATGTCAGTCCCATCGAAAATCTCTAACGGTCACTAGGTTTACATTTTCGGTCCGACCGAGTTTGTTGATTCGGTCCCACCGAGATTGGAAAACTGTGTGTAACGGTTGGATTTTGTGTGGAGGCTGTATATACCCCTCCACCTCCTCTTCATTAGAAGTGAGAGCCATCAGAACACACACACCATTCCAACTCATATGTTCTGAGAGAGAACCACCTACTCATGTGTTGAGACCAAGATATTCCATTCCTACCATATGAATCTTGATCTCTAGCCTTCCCAAGTTGCTTTCCACTCAAATCTTCTTTCCACTAAATCCAAATCCTATGAGAGAGAGTTGAGTGTTGGGGAGACTATAATTTGAAGCACAAGAGCAAGGAGTTCATTACCTACACACCATTTGTTACTTCTTGGAGAGTGGTGTCTCCTAGATTGGCTAGGTGTCACTTGGGAGCCTCTGACAAGATTGTGGAGTTGAACCATGGAGTTTGTAAGGGCAAGGAGATCGCCTACTTCATGAAGATCTACCGCTAGTGAGGCAAGTCATGTATGGGCGATGGCCATGGTGGGATAGACAAGGTTGCTTCTTCGTGGACCCTTTGTGGGTGGTTGCTTCTTCGTGGACCCTTCGTGGGTGGAGCCCTGTGTGGACTCGGGCAACCGTTACCCTTGGGTGGAGCCCTGTGTGGACTCGCGCAACTGTTACCCTTCGTGGGTTGAAGTCTCCATCAACGTGGATGTAGGATAGCACCACCTATCTGAACCACAGGAAAAACATCCGTGTCTCCAATTGCGTTTGAATTCTCCAAACCCTTCCCTTTACATTCTTGCAAGTTGCATGCTTTACTTTCCGCTGCCTATATACTCTTTGCATGCTTGCTTGAATCATGTGATGATTGCTTGACTTGTCCTAAATTAGCTAAAATCTGCCAAGAACTAAAATTGGGAAAAGGTTAAGTTTTTATTTGGTCAAGTAGTCTAATCACCCCCCTCTAGACATACTTTCGATCCTACAGTTAAGCATCACTTCAGTCATTCTGACTGGTTCTCTTGGACCCCACTTAACAGTATGGTGGTTCCTATGACTCAACAGAGAAGAAAAAGAACTACGAAAGATCTAAGTCTTCGAGCTCCATAGGCTTCATGCGATGTCTTCTCTTGTCATAGTCTTCAATGAGAATATCTTCATAAACCACCTTTGACATCAATGTCTTCATACATTTTTAGGGGTCATCTCTGGTAGGAAAACCGAATCAATGAGGGACTTCTACCTGTGTTATCCTGCAATTCTCACAAACACATTAGTCCCTCAACTAGGTTTGTCGTCAATACTCCAAAACCAACTAGGGGTGGCACTAGATGCACTTACAATCTCCCGCTTTTTGGTGATTGATGACAAACTAGTTGAAGTTTTCAACGGGGAATATAATATGTGAAATTGTAAAGGATAAGGAATTGTCTTCATAGGTTGCAAGGGCTCCCCCTGAAGATGTGCATGTAAGTAATTTGCTTTTGGAATGCAAATGCACACGGCAGGTTGTACTTGTGGAGACCCTCTTCAACTTATGATGACAATCCATTATGCATGAGAAGGTATGTGAAGATAATGACATGCATAATGGAAAATGGACGTCTGCCAAAATGATCTAAGTGCGGAATTTATCATCGCTATCATCGCATCACAAAGTGGCAAATAAGTAGCAGACGACCATCGAGTTTAAGTGTTACAACTCAAAGAACCAAATGTATCAAAACGAGAGGTGTAAACACGAGGCAAAATATAAAGCAACCGCCCATGTGGACCCACTTGAAGACTATCAAACTCATATGCTTCTCCCCCTTTTGTCAGTAAGGACCAAAAAGGTTTGAAGACATAGAGCATCTACTCGTCCCCATGAAGAGTAGGTGAAGCAGCAGGGTCGTCGGTGGTGTTCGGCGGTGCAGACGAACTTGGAGCAGTGTCGAAGCGTGCTGAAGGAGGTGGCGGTGAAGTAGCATCGTCTTCATCCTCGATCACTCTGGCATTCACAGTTGCAGCAGAGGAAGAGAACTCAGAGTCTTCAAGAGATGGAGTTCGTCGCAGCACTGCCCTTCGAGGAGGTGTGGAGTCAAACTTGAAGCGTTCAGAGAAGCCATCCTCTTGAAGATCATCTTCAGAGCACATAAGCGTCAGCCCTTTCCATGTGCGTCGAGAGGTTTCATGTGCAACAAAGGCATTCTTGGTGGCAAGATTGCGAATGCGGTTGACATCCACCAAGAGGCTTTGCATTTGGCGCTTCAGCCAGTCATGATGCCTATCCTGTTTCTGATGGAGAGCCACCAGAAGCTCTCGGTCATTGAGAACACGAGTGCGCTTCTTGGGTCGTTGGGCAATTGTGCTATCGGTGGCTTCAGTAAGGGCAGGATGTGGTGCACGTGTAGTGCCAGCCAAAGGATAAACACGAGTTACTGCTTCAACTCCTTCAATGTTCTGAGAAAAACTTTGATGCTCCGCATTCTGAAGACTTAGAGGTTCCTTGGCAGGCTTAGGATAAATGGCTTCAACGGACATATCCACATCAGGCAGAAAGATTCTATGATTGCGAGCAGATGGCTGATATGAGATAGCGGGGTGGATTTTGATCAGCCGCATTATCCATGGAGCATAGAACTTCAAGCCAAAAAGATCAGAGCCTGATGCAACAAGTTGGCGGATGAAGAAGTTCTGTGCATTGAAGCATTTGCCATGAAGAATATAGAAGACCAAAGTCTTCATTGCACCTTCCAGCTTGGCATGTGGAGAATGTCCTTTGATGGGCCAGAGAGTTCGCCTTATGATGTGATAAATAGTTCTTGGCAGATACTCAAGGTCTTCAACGAAGAACTCCTTGGGATATGCAGCATCTTGGGGCAATGGCTTCATCATACTGAGCATCTGACTCATATTTGGTTCAGGCTTTTGAAAGATGCTCTCCACAGCTTCACTGTGAAGCTAACAGCCATGTTCGTAGAGATCGCTAGGAGTGGGGAGACTAGTGAGCTCAATGATATCAAAGGCTTTGGCTTCGTGATGAACATTTCCTGTCATCCACTCCAGGACCCAAGTCTTTGGATCTCTGTTGTACCCATGGATGTGAAGTGTGCCATAGAATTGGAGCAGCAACTCTTCATTCCAGTGCTCTTGGTCGGTGAAAAACGGCAGCAATCCAACCTCTTTGAAGCAATCCAGAGCTTCTTCCAGACAGGGCAGACCAGCTATTGCTTCAATGTCAAGACGCTTATGTGGGAAGATGCGACCTTGATTGTATAGAATGCAGGAGTAATAGCTTCGCTGCGGATAGCTCCAGAACCGATCAGAAGATATTCTTCCCTTGAGTAGGGGTTCCTGGAGCTATTGAAGAAGGTGTTGTCTGCTTCGAAGCCCTTGACATTGAAGGATCCAGGTGCTGATGTAGGACCTAGAAACCTGGGCAACCTTGGGATTGGGTTCTGTACCTGAGGCATGTGCTCAACATGATAGTCAAACTGAGGACCAGCAGCAGGCGTAGGAGCAGAAGTAGTAGCATCAGTGGCTTCGCTGACTTCTGGTGCTTGGGTTGGTGAAGGCTCCACATTAGCTTCAGCCATGACAGCATTAGTGGCGTCGGTGGCAGCCTCAAGATTCTCAACCTCCACTTGATGAGCTGGAGGGTCGGTCACAGTCACGTTCTCCTCGAGAACAGCTTCTTGGTGAGACAGGGGTGTAGCAATGCTTGGGGTTTCTTCTTCATCGGCTGATGCAGGCGGAATGTCTTCAGCAGCTTTAGCTTCAGACTCAGAGACTGGAGGCCTTGGTCCTTTGCGAAGCCTGCGTAACGCTGGCGATGCCTGTGGAGTTGGAGTTGGCTGGGCCTCAAAGTCTTCTTCCTCTTGTGCTTGTGGGTGATCAGCCCATGATGCATCCTGAGCAATTGGCGTCAGAGGACGACCAATGCTGATGAGCTCGCTGTGCGTTAGCACAGGCGATGATACCTGTTGGTGCTCGAGCTGAGGAAGAACTGCATCATCTTCAACATGGTCATGGTGACCAATGTCTTCAGCAGCGATGGGATTAGCTGCTGGAAAGTCTTCAGCTTCATGAGCCTCTGTGAAAGTAGGCTCATGGACAGTCAGTTGGCGCTCCTGAGGTTTAGCGTCAGGGCGAACCATGGAGATGGGTTCAACAATCAAGGGCTCTGTGGGAGCAGCCCGTTCCTTCTTGGTCTTTCGCTTCTTCTTGGAGGAGGAAGTAGCAGAGGCTTCAGGATGTTTTCTCTTCCTGGCTTCAGCCTTAGCAGTCCTCGTCTTCTTCAGCTCTAAAGCGGTTGACCGGGCCTTTGGCTTTGAGCCAGTCATGCTAGTTGGGAAGACAATGGGATCTGCTTCCTACCTTGGTGCATTGGGTTCGGCCATAGCGGGCTTCTTCTTATTCTTTGCAGCCATCCTGGGGTCGATGCCAGGACGCCCAAGGGCCTTGCGCTTCTCAGCCTCATTGTAGGCTTGCACACACTTGTCATCCAGGCTCTTCATGCGCTCACGAGAACCTTGAGCTTCTTCACGCTTCTTGAGAAAGGCTTCTTTAAGCTCGTGCAACATGATCTTGAAGTTCTTGACCTCTTGCACGTTGAGCTTGGCCATATGCTTCTTGAACTGAGCTTTCTCAAAGTCAATCTTCTGCTTCAGTTCGACGATGCGCTGAGCTAGAGCTAGCTCTGAAGCAATGGCGCCATGGAAGGCGACACTGAGACCAATGGGAAGTTGCAGGTCTTCGAAGCTGAGGTTGGGCGTTTCAAACCACTCATCAATGAAGTCGTGGATGATTGCCACGTCAAAGAGAGGCAAATTGTTGAAGATTTCTGCTTCTTCTTTGCTCTTGATCAGTTGCTCAAGAGTGTCATATGCAAGATCTTCATCACTGGACAGATCAATGGCATCATTGCGCAGAATAGCAGCAGCTGTTAGTTCTTGGCCGGTGTGTGGTAGAGGCATCTTGACCTTCTGGGGCTTGGAGATGCGTGACAAATCTTCAGACTGCACACTGTCTTCAGGAGGTGCAGTGGCCAGTGGCTTCGCCCGTGAGATTTTTGGTGCAGAGGCATGCTTTGAAGCTTTTGGCTGCTTCAGTTTCTTTGGCTTCGGTGCTGCAGGCACTTCATGTGATTCAGCGTCATCTGCAGGCTCATTCACGACAGTCCCTTGAACAACGATATGGGTGATGAGACCTTCAAGGTTGTAGAAAGGACCGATGACATTGGGTTCTGCATCGTGTGTGCCGTCAGCCCGGGGAGCAGAAGGACCAGGGTTGAAGTCCAGTCCCAATGACTTCTTGTTTTCCTCGGCCGATGCCTTTGCGTGCTGGAAGTTGCGCTTGAAGAGATTATCGTCACGACACCATAGCAATGATGATGGGTCGGCATCTTCAGGCTGAGGTCCACGGACCATACAGGGATAGAAACCCTGAGCAATAGCTTCAGCTCTGTTCTTGGGTGGAAGGCCTCGGAAGAGAATATCACCCCAAGGACTTTTGATAGCACTCTTCTCAGCATATTCCTTGGTCATGAATCTGTATTTGTACCACTGTTCTGCCCAATATCTTCGAATCCACTGGATTCGGGTCTTGCGCTGATTATAATCCTCTTCATGATCTGTCTTGTAAAGTTTTGAGAGGTCATCAGGCAAATCTCTTGATGTTCCCCCACGACGCTGTCTGCCTCCCTTCCTTGCAGATTTCTTTGAAGCCATGAACTTTAAACTGAAAGGCTTTAATACGTTCAAAGGCTTCAAAGGCTTTCGCTTGCTGGACAAACAGGAACTGGCTTCGGGAGAATTTATATGATGCTGTAAGAATTCTGCAAATGAATGCAGACTATGAGAACCAAGGGATTCTCCCACGGACATGTACCTGTGACAACATTAAGGTGCAAGGGAAGGGGAAGAGGTCATATGCATTCTCAGAAGATTTTGAAGATAAATCAGTTTGGAAGACATTGACCTCATCGTGTGAAGACATTCACTCATAGATAAGGAGTTGGTTCCAGATTTGTACGAATCCAAAGATCAGTACAAGTGAGGAATCTAACTGCTTTGTGAAGCATAAGTGAATATACTAGGCATGTTATGAGATGCAGTATGAAAGAGATCCAACTTGTGTGAATAGAAACTGCTTGTGGTAGAAAGTGACGAAGCTATAGGATCAAAGGGGCCGTAAAAAGGAAGTTTTATTTACCACACGAAGAACTGCTAGACAGAGTGGAAGAGGAGGCCGAGCAGTTCGATCGTCCGTGCCCTAACTTGGCGACGGAGGACACCTATGGCGACGGCGGAGAGGACGATGTCCGCGATCGGCGTGAAGACGGCGTCGGAGAGGTTGCGACAGCGAAGCGCTTCATCGCCGGCATCGTCGAGAGCTAGCGGTGGCGCTAGGGTTTGTGCGAGAGTGGAAGAAGATATAATGACTGTGGTGAGGCGTATATTTATAGGGACATGGGCGGCTCAGTGTTATTACATAGGTGCCCCTGGCGATTCACATCTGAGGAACATGTGGCCATCATGCAGCATATCAGGGGTTGTTCCACGTCCCACGCACGCCTGGATTGTCGGGTGGTCGTTCCCACTTCTCTGGGTTTCAAGTGAAGGAATGAGCATTGAAAACGGACTTAATGTTTGTCTCTGTATCTTCTGCTGACAAGGACGCAGAGAAGACATTTGACAGTTTCAAAAGAATGCATATGATTTGGAGAGATAGAGTTTGAGATAGAAAGCATAGAGAGGTTAGGGTCCGATCACATTTACTTAGTTCAAAAGATTCAACAAGAAGACATAGCTATAAGTGAATGTTGTAGAGGACAGAACACTAGTGTATATATATATATATATAATCAACATAGCGAAGATAATCATGAAGACATGTTGAGATTGAAGCCAAACCAAATGTGAAGACATACCAAATGTAACGCCATGAGTGAAACACTTCAAACAAAACCTTTGGTGGTGGCGTTACCCACCATATAGGAAGTATTAGACCCAGACACGGCGCACAATTATCGTGGCGCTCCGAAGTCAAATTCCACATTAATGTATTCATAGTTAGAATGTATGTCTTCATTGATTGAAGATATACTTTACTTCGTGTGTTGCACATCTAAGTCATCAATATGCATAAGTGTTAGGATGTGTGCCTGATCACAGGACATTTGAGGATTCCAAGATATTTAGCTCACACCGTAACTTGCAAAATCTCTTCTCATCCAAGGGCTTGGTGAAGATATCTGCCAATTGCTCTTCAGTGTTGATGTGTATGATATCAATGTCTTCCTTCACAACATGATCTCTGAGAAAGTGATGACGAATTTCAATGTGCTTTGTCTTCGAGTGCTGAACTGGGTTGTTGGCAATCTTGATGGCGCTTTCGTTGTCGCAGTAGAGTGGCACTTGCTTCAGATGAATGCCATAGTCCTTGAGTGTTTGCTTCATCCACAGAAGCTGAGCACAGCAAGATCCAGCAGCAATGTATTCAGATTCAGCAGTGGAGAGAGATACATAGTTCTGCTTCTTTGAAGACCAACATACAAGTGATCGTCCCAGAAAATGACATGTGCCTGATGTAGACTTGCGATCCACCTTGTCACCAGCATAATCAGCATCCGAGAATCCAACCAGATCAAACTCTGAGCCCTTTGGATACCATAATCCTAGAGTTGGGGTGTGAGCCAAATATCGAAGAATTCGCTTCACAGCTAAGTGATGCGACTCCTTTGGTGCCGCTTGGAATCGAGCACACATGCAAACACTAAGCATAATATCTGGCCTAGATGCACATAGATAAAGTAAAGAACCAATCATGGAGCGGTATACCTTTTGATCGAACTCTTTACCATTGTCGTCGGGACCCAGATGATGTTTGGCTGGCATTGGCGTCATGAAGCCTTTGCAGTCTTGCATACCGAACTTCTTCAGGCAATCTTTGAGATACTTCTCTTGAGATATGAAGATGCCATTGCGTTGCTGTCGTATTTGAAGACCGAGGAAGAACTTCAGCTCTCCCATCATGGACATCTGATATTGCTCTTACATCATATATCCAAACTCTTCACTGTACTTCTGATTGGTGCGGCCGAAGATAATGTCATCCACATATATTTGGCATACAAACAGTGCACCATCATATGTCTTCGTGAAGAGAGTGGGGTCGAGTGAACCAGGTATGAAGCCTTTGCTCTTCAGGAAGTATTTGAGTGTGTCATACCAAGCCCGAGGGGCTTGTTTGAGGCCATACAGTGCCTTGTTGAGCTTGTATACCATGTCAGGATGTTTTGGATCTTCAAAGCCAAGCGGTTGTGCAACATACACTTCTTCTTCAATCTCGCCATTGAGAAAAGCGCTCTTCACATCCATTTGATATAGAAGTATGTTATGATGATTTGCATAGGCCAGCAGTATGCGTATGGCTTCAAGTCGAGCCACAGGAGCAAATGTTTCATCGAAGTCAATTCCTTCCACTTGAGTATATCCTTGAGCAACGAGACGAGCCTTGTTTCTGACAACTTGACCACGCTCATCTTGCTTGTTGTGGTATATCCATTTAGTGCCTATTATATTGTGCTTCCGAGGATCAGGATGCTTAACCAGTTCCCATACATTATTCAGCTCAAACTGTTGAAGCTCTTCTTGCATGGGTTGAATCCATTCAAGTTCCATGAAGGCTTCTTCAACTTTCTTGGGTTCTGTTATTGAGACGAATGCGAAGTGGCCACAGAAATTTGCTAGCTGTGTTGCCCTTGAACGAGTGAGCGGACCGGGTGCATTGATGCTATCAATTATTCTCTCAATCTGCACTTCATTGGCAACACGAGGATGTACAGGGCGAAGATTTTGCTCTTGTCGATCATTGTCATTGTTAGTGGGATTGTCTTCAGGCTGAGCATTGTCTTCAGGTTGATCAGGTGCGGAGATGATAAGTTCCTCTTCAGGTTGAGCTTCAGAGGGTATGATTTCTCCAGTTCCCATTAGTTTGATTGATTCGCTGGATGGAACTTCATCTAGCACATTTGGCAGGTGCTCTCTTTGTGAACCGTTAGTCTCATCGAACCGCACATCCACTGTTTCAACCACTTTATAATGAAAGAGATTGAAGACTCTGTAGGAGTGCGAATCCTTTCCATATCCAAGCATAAAACCCTCATGTGCTTTTGGTGCAAATTTTGAAGTGTGATGTGGATCCTTGATCCAGCACCTGGCTCCAAATACTCTGAAGTAACTGACATTTGGCTTCTTGACAGTAAGGAGCTCATAAGATGTCTTGTTCAGAAGCTTGTGAAGATAAACACGATTGATTGTATGGCATGAAGTATCAATGGCTTCAGGCCAGAATTTGCTTGGAGTCTTGTATTCATCTAGCATCGTTCGGGCCATCTCAATGAGTGTTCTGTTCTTGCGTTCGACGACGCCATTCTGCTATGGCGTGTACGGAGCTGAGAATTCATGTGTGATGCCCAAGGTATCAAGATATGTATCAAGGCCAGTGTTTCTGAATTCAGTGCCATTGTCACTTCTGATGTGCTTTATCTTGGTGCCATAGTTGTTCATTGCTCGATTTGCGAAGCGTCTGAAGACATCCTGCACTTCAGTCTTGTAGAGGATTATGTGCACCCAAGTATATCTAGAATAATCATCAACAATGACAAAGCCATAGAGACAAGCAGTAGTAGTAAGAGTTGAGTAATGAGTGGGACCGAAAAGATCCATGTGGAGCAGTTCGAAGGGTCGAGTTGTTGTCATGATTGTCTTCGAGGGATGTTTGGCCCTCGTCATCTTTCCTGCTTCACAGGCACCGCATAAGTGATCTTTCTTGAACTTGACGCCCTCGATGCCTATGACATGCTTCTTTTTGCAAGGGTGTGGAGGTTCCTCATGCCAGCATGCCCTAGCCTCCGATGCCAGAGCCAGCATTCTGAAGCTTTTCTAGAAGACATACGGCAAGCTGTGGTCCTGTTGAGAAATCTACCACATACAAATCATCTTTCCGATACCCTTCAAACACTAGAGACTTGTCAGATTCCATTAGAACAAGGCAACGATATTTTCCAAACATTATGATCATGTTCAAATCGCAAAGCATTGAGACAGACATTAAGTTGAAGCCAAGGGATTCAACAAGCATGACTTTATCCATGTGTTGATCCTTTGAGATTGCAACTCTACCTAGACCCAATACCTTACTTTTACCAGTGCCAGCAAATGTGATGTGACTCTTGTCAGATGGACGTAAGGTTGAGTCCATAAGAAGGCTTCTTTTGCCAGTCATGTGATTGGTACACCCACTATCAATAATCCATTCTGAAGACGCTGGTCTCGTACCCTACAGTGCAGTTAGGGGGATAGGCTTCACGAAGAGAATTGTGAAGCAAAAACATTTGACGAACCAGTGGGTTATGAAAGCTTAGATCCAGATTAGGACTGATAGGGAGAATAGCAAGCGATTCAGGAACGAAGTACATCGTAAGACCATTCGGGCATTTGATCTTGCGCCCTACAAGATGTTTAAGGTCCCCAGCATTAGCGTTAGACGATTTTGGTTTTCTGCTGGAGACCCTTCCCTACAAAAGAGAGTTAAGCTTTCTTAGCCACCCACATCTTCAAGGGTGGCTTAGAAGCAATAAGTCTAAGTGCAGCATCTGAGAACTTTGGCTTTGGAGCCCTAGCAAACAGTCTTGCAGGTGGACAATAGTACTCATAGGAATAAGCAGAATAGTTCTTGGTCTTATGAACATGGCGGTTTGATGAACCGCGCTCATATTCATAGGCCTGAGTATGGTTTCCCTGCAAAACATTTGCGTTAGTGTGACTCACGTGAGTCCTCTGTCTGTATGAAGCCTTTGGACCGTATGAAGCCTGTGGTCTGGGGTTTGTCTTCTTCACCTATGGTGTCATGATGACATTCACAGGAAGATTCTCCAGACACTTTTTCGGCACCCAGATCTTCTTCATAGGCGGTCCATTCCTGCAGTTAGTACCAATGTACCTGGCAAACACTTCACCATTCTGATTCTTAAACAGTTTATAGTTTGCATCAAAGGATTCATCAATGACAATGGGGTTAGCACAAGTGAAGCCAGATAGAGTGGATGGATCTACTGAAGATTCCTTTGCAGCAACCCATGTGGTTTTGGGGTACTGCTCAGGTTTCCAGTAAGAGCCATCAACATTCATTTTCCTTACGAACCCAACACCCTCTTTCCTCGAGTTTCGGTTCAGGATCTGCCTTTTGAGGACACCACATAGTGTCTGATGCCCTTTAAGACTTTTGTATATCCCTGTTTCAAGCAATGTCTTCAACCTAGCATTCTCATCAGCAATAGCAGTGGTATCCTCAGCAGAGGGGTTAGTTCCCACATCAACAGTTGAAGATATTGCAACAGTAGCAGCAGTAGAACATTCAGCAACGGAAGTAGCATTATCACGCTCAATGCATTTAAGACATGGTGGTTCAAATCCTTCCTAAGCGGAACTGATCTGTTCAGCGCGAAGTGACTCGTTTTCCTTTTGAAGATCTTCATGAGCCGCTCTCAATTTTTCAAGATCTTGCTTCCTTTGAAGATAATCATAGGAAAGCTTTTCATGAGTTGTTGAGAGCGTTTCATGACAACTTTCAAGTTCCTCATACTTAACGTGAAGATTTTTTATGTCTTCAATTAAGGACTCAGATCGAGTCATTTCAGCGCCTAATAGATTGTCGCTTTTGTCTAACAGTTTTTGAATATGTCCCATAGCTTTCTGTTGTTCAGTTGCTATTTTAGCAAGTGTTTTGTAGCTGGGTCTTGAACCACAATCAGAGTCATCTTCACTAGATGTTTGATAGTGAGTAGTGCGTGTGTTTACCTTGGCACCGCGTGCCACGAAGTAGTAGGTAGGAGCAGAGTAGTCCTTGTCATTTGCATCGGTGTCGGTGATGAAGTCATTGTCTTCAGTGTTGAAGATGGACTTGGCAACGTGTGCTGTAGCCAGACTTGCAACGCCAGAATCAGACTCCTCCTCAGACTCCACCTCCGCCTCCTCAAAAGCGGACTCCTCCTCTGAATCCATTTCCTTGCCAACAAACGCATATGCCTTGCGAGATGAGCTCTTCTTGTGTGATGAAGACTTCGAGGAAGACTTGGAAGAAGACTTTGAGTATTTCTTCTTTTTCTTGTCGCCAGAGTCATATTCCTTGCTCTTCTTCTTCCTTTTGTTCTCATTGTCCCACTGCGGACACTCAGAGATGAAGTGGCCAGGTTTCTTGCACTTGTGATATGTTTTCTTCTTGTAGTCATGAGCAGAAGCTTCATCATTCCTTGAGCTTGATCGTGAAGACTTTTTGAAACCTTTCTTCTTGGTGAATTTTTGGAACTTCTTCACAAGCATAGCAAGTTCCTTTCCAATGTCTTCAGGATCATCAGAACTGTTGTCAGATTCTTCTTCAGATGAGGAGACAGCTTTTTCCTTCAAGGCACGAGTTCGCCCATAGTTTGGACCGTAGATACCTCTTTTCTTAGAAAGCTGAAACTCATGTGTGTTGAGCCTCTCAAGTATGTCAGATGGATCGAGTGTCTTGAAATTAGGACGTTCTTGAATCATCAGGGCTAGGGTGTCAAACGAACTGTCAAGTAATGTCAGTAGTGTCTTGACGACTTCATGCTTGGTGATCTCAGTAGCGCCAAGGGCTTGAAGCTCATTCGTGATGTTAGTGAGTCGATCAAACATGAGCTGGACATTCTCATTGTCATTTCTCTTGAAGCTGTTGAAGAGGTTGTGAAGGACACTGATTCTCTGATCTCTCTGGGTTGAGACGCCTTCGTTGACCTTGGAGAGCCAGTCCCAGACTAGCTTAGATGTTTCCAAAGCACTCACACGGCCATACTGTCCTTTGGTCAGATGACCACAGATGATATTCTTGGCAGCAGAGTCCAGTTGAATGAACTTCTTGACATCAGCAGCAGTGACACCTTCTCCAGCCTTGGGAACGCCGTTCTTGACGACATACCATAGGTTGACGTCAATGGCTTCAAGATGCATGCGCATCTTATTCTTCCAGTAGGGATATTCAGTTCCATCGAAGACGGGGCACGCAGCGGAGACTTTAATTATCCCTGCAGTCGAAATAGCTAAAACTCCAGGTGGTTAAACCGAATCACACAGAACAAGTGAGTACCTTGCTCTGATACCAATTGAAAGTGTGTTATATCGACTAGAGGGGGGGTGAATAGGCGATTTTTATGAAAGTCTTCAAAACATGGAAGTTTCAAAGACAAATGATAGAAATAAACCTATTACCATGCAGCGGAAGGTAGACTACACTAGGCAAACCATAGTCAAGTATTCAATTAAGTGAAAGCGCAATGACTAATAGCAGCAATGTAGTGAGGATCAGGTAGGAAGATATTATGAAGCCAAACAGAACACGCAGTCACTTAGTGAAGACAAAAGATAGTGCAATCATACAATGACTTCACAAGGACCAACAGTAAGTAAAGGGAAGGGAAGGATGAAACCAGTGACTCGTTGAAGACAATGACTTGTTGGACCAGTTCCAGTTGCTGTGACAACTGTACGTCTGGTTAGGGCGGCTAGGTATTTAAACCTGAGGACACACAGTCCCGGACACCCAGTCCTGAACACGCAGCTCAGGACACCCAGTCCTCACCGTATTCTCCTTGAGATAAGGTCACACAGACCTCGCCCAATCACTCTGGTAAGTCTTCAAGGTAGACTCCCAAACCTTCACAGACTTCGTTCACCGGCAATCCACAATGTCTCTTGGATGCTCAGAACGCGACGCCTAACCGGCTGGAGGATACACAGTCCTCAAGTGTAATAAGTCTTCAGATCACACAGACAAGAAGACTTAAGTGATGCCTAACACTCTTTGGCTCTGGGTGGTTAGGGCTTTATCCTCGCAAGGAATTCTCTCTCAAAGGCTTCGAGGTGGGTTGCTCTCAAACGACAAAAGCCGTACTCTAACTCTGAGCAGCCAGCCGTTTATGGTTGTAGGGGGTGGGCTATTTATAGCCACTAGGCAACCCGACCTAATTTGTCTGAAATGACCCTGGGTCACTAAGGAACTGACACGTGTTCCAACGGTCAGATTTCAAACTCACACGGCAACTTTACTTGGCTACAAGGAAAGCTGACTTGTCCGACTCTGGACAAGATTCGCTCTCATAGTCTTCACTCGAAGACATGGGTTTTGGTTAAGCATCACTTCAGTCATTCTGACTGGTTCTCTTGGACCCCACTTAACAGTACGGTGGTTCCTATGACTCAACAGAGAAGAAAAAGAACTATGAAAGATCTAAGTCTTCGAGCTCCATAGGCTTCATGCGATGTCTTCTCTTGTCATAGTCTTCAATGAGAATATCTTCATAAACCACCTTTGACATCAATGTCTTCATACATTTTTAGGGGTCATCTCTGGTAGGAAAACCGAATCAATGAGGGACTTCTACCTGTGTTATCCTGCAATTCTCACAAACACATTAGTCCCTCAACTAGGTTTGTCGTCAATACTCCAAAACCAACTAGGGGTGGCACTAGATGCACTTACATATATTTTATTGTATGAGATGATCATGTTTTGTAACCGAGTTATCGGCAACTAGCAGGAGCCATATGGTTGTCGCTTTATTGTATGCAATGCAATCGCCCTGTAATTGCTTTACTTTATCACTAAGCGATAGCGATAGCCGTAGAAGCAATAGTTGGTGAGACGATGACGATGCTGTGATGGAATCAAGGTATCGCGCCGGTGAAGATGGTGATCATGATGGTGCTTCAGAGATGGAGATCATAAGCACAAGATGATGACGGCCATATCATATCACTTATATTGATTGCATGTGATGTTTATCTTTTATACATCTTATTTTGCTTTGATTGACGGTAGCATTATAAGATGATCTCTCACTAAATTTCAAGATAAATGTGTTCTCCCTGAGTATGCACCATTGTCAAAGTTTGTTGTGCCCAGACACCATGTTATGATCGGGTGTGATAATCTCTACGTCCATCTACAACGGGTGCAAGCCAGTTTTGCACACGTATAATACTCAGGTTAAACTTGATGAGCCTAGCATATGCAGATATGGCCTCGGAACACTGAGACCGAAAGATCGAGCGTGAATCATATAGTAGATATGATCAACATAGTGATGTTCACCATTGAAAACTACTCCATTTCACGTGATGATCAGTTATGGTTTAGTTGATTTGGATCACGTGATCACTTAGATGATTAGAGGGATGTCTATCTAAGTAGGAGTTCTTAAGTAATATGATTAATTGAACTTTAATTTATCATGAACTTAGTCCTGGTAGTATTAGCATATCTATGTTGTAGATCAATAGCTCGCGTTTAGCTCCTCTGTTTTATTTTTGATATGTTCCTAGAGAAAACTAAGTTGGAAAATGTTATTAGCAATGATGCGGATTAGATCCGTGATCTGAGGATTATCCTTATTGCTGCACAGAAGTATTATGTCCTTGATGCACCGCTAGGTGACAGACCTATTGCAGGAGCAGATGCAGACGTCATGAACGTTTGGCTAGCTCAATATGATGACTACTTGATAGTTTAGTGCACCATGCTTAATAGCTTAGAATCGGGACTTCAAAGACGTTTTGAACATCATGGATCATATGAGATGTTCCAGGAGCTGAATTTAATATTTCAAGCAAATACCCGAGTTGAGAGATATGAAGTCTCCAACAAGTTCTATAGCTAAAAGATGGAGGAGAATAGCTCAAGCAGTGAGCATGTGTTCAGATTGTCTGGGTACTACAATCGCTTGAGTCAATTGGGAGTTAATCTTCCAGATAAAATAGTGATTGACAGAATTCTCTAGTCACCATCACCAAGTTAGTAGAACTTCGTGATGAACTATAGTATGCAAGGGATGACGAAAACGATTCCCGAGCTTTTCATGATGATGAAATCGATGAAGGTAGAAATCAAGAAAGAGCATTAAGTGTTGATGATTAACAAGACCACTAGTTTCAAGAAAAGGGCAAAGGGAAAGAAAGGGAACTTCAAGAAGAACGGCAAGCAAGTTGATGCTCAAGTGAAGAAGCCCAAGTCTGGACCTAAGCCTGAGACTAAGTGCTTCTACTTCAAAGGGACTGGTCACTGGAAGCGGAACTGCCCCAAGTATTTGGCGGATAAGAAGGATGGCAAAGTGAACAATGCTATATTTGATATACATGTTATTGATGTGTACTTTACTAGTGTTTATAGCAACCCCTCGGTATTTGATATTGGTTCAGTTGCTAAGAGTAGTAACTCGAAACAGGAGTTGCAGAATGAATAGAGACTAGTTAAGGGTGAAGTGATGATATGTGTTGGAAGTGGTTCCAAGATTGATATGGTCATCATCGCACACCCCATAGAGACAACAATTGATCTCTTGGATCGTTTAGCCGTGTGCGGTGCCCCTCTCCACCATAGTACACCTCGATAATATCATAGCGGTGCTTAGGCGAAGCCCTGCGACGGTAGAACATCAACATAGTCACCACGCCATCGTGCAGAAGGAACTCTCCCTCAAAGCTTGGCTGGATCAGAGTTCGGGGGACGTTGTGCCTGTTGCTTTTGCAATTCCCTACCACCGAAAAATCCCTATGGATAAATACTTACACCTGTCGTTCTTACTTTTATTCCCAGTTGGTCTTGTTATTACAAGATACCCCGAAATACTCGTCGTTGTTTCGATAATCCTTTGGGCTTACTGCCTTGTTGTTCTTTGTCACCTGAATACCCCTACGGATAATTCTCGCACTTATCGAGTATCCGCTCATCCCCCAGTTGTTCATGTGTTTCACAATGGTCATCGAAATACTACTCGATCCTCCAAAAATCCTTAGTAGCTTATTGCTCGGCAATACTTGTCTGCTTGCATGATGGATGCTTTCCATATGTCTGGCAATATTCGTTAGTATCCTTAGGCACCGTCATTTTGATCCCTTTGATTCAACACGAGTTCGAATGCACGCAATCATCAGTTGATCCTTTTAAATTATCTTTCCGGCTCAGACGTCATTTTAAACATGAGCTGGTTCTCAACAGATCCAATTGCCGTCGATTGTACCCCTAAAGCTATTCAACTTATTCCTCCCTAATAAGAACATTGCTTCTGATCCCTTGATTTGAAAATCATAATTCCTTTGCATTTGAGCTCTGGATTAGTCAATTGTTTCCATAATCCAATGCCTTTGCATTGTTACTTCCTCTGGTTGTGTTTCGATGCTCACGTCAGCTCTGTTATGGACCGGCAGATCCTTTAATGGATTTTATCCGGCAGCATCCTTCCTATTCAATAACCTTGTGAGCCTTCCCTCGGATACATAATGCCTTTGGTAAATTGTATCATCTACTTTCTCAACCTTGCTCTACTTTCGAGCTTGTGATATTTACTCTTGAAACTTGTGGTATATGTTTCTAAGAAGCCCCTATGGGTTGAACATATGCCTTCTCTAAACTGTGTGAACTCGAAAGTTTTCACGAGTCATACACTTCTGGTATTTTGCCAGATGAAATTTCAACACTACAACTTCTTCGAAAGTGAGAAGTGAATGAAAGGTTATGCATTGGAGAAGTGGGAGTCGACCTTGAACTTTGTGTTCATGCCCATGGACACGATGTAGATCTTATCGTTAAAGCTTCTCTTAAATTAAATTATTCCTTTGGTATAAGTTCATCTTATATCTAGGATCTGGCCTTTTGCAATCGTGGTTCCGACCATGTCCTCCTTTAAATATCATTTCGCGTGCAAGTTTAAGCGCTTGTCTTCTGTAGAGCAATACCCCTGTCCAACCTCTACTTTGATCTGTCATCGAGTATTACCCCCTCTGGTATCTCGAGATTATCACGGAACTGCATAACTTCTTATGAGTTCTTCTTCAAGTATTATTTGATTTTCGATGCATCATCATTTGACATGATGTCATCGCCAACCGATTACATCTTCATGAAATCTCTCGACAAATGTGTCATGGTCATCATCAACATCCTGAGCTCTTCCAAGTTATATATCGAATTCTTGATGAGAAATACCATCCTCGCCCCTCAATGTTTTGTGTTATACCTTGAGATCCTTGCTATCCAGCATTTGTTCTTCTTTACCTTGGAATATTACCACCTTTTATGTCAAGAATGTCGTGGTAATTTTACCACCTCTTGAGAATTCTTGATATAGTAATATCTCTCGCCTTTTGCGTTCATTTCTTGGTCTCCGTGTTGTTTCTAACCGGAATACCGGCAAATGGTCTATGATGTGTAAATTCTAAACTTCTAGCAACCCTATTGCTTTGAAGTTATTGGTCTACAGTTTCATTCTAAGTCTATTGCTTTTTGAATCATCATTCGAACGTTGATCGTGTTACCTAGTCCAGATTCCTGGGTGCACCCTTCTATCATTGTTCAGTTGTGTATGTTTCCCTCGAGCATACATCATTATATCATTTGATCCAACAAATGATATTTCCTTGTTCACATAATTGTGGAAATCAATCCTTTGGAAATCTCGATGATTTGTTGCTGAGCCTATCAGCCACCTCCTCATCCTCTCCTTGGTTTACTGAAGAACTCTTGTTTCAGAGCTCACTTCCATAGATCATTTCTGAGAATCTCACAATGTCATCTCGTCAAATCATGTTGCACCTTTTCTTCTGAGGCATCCTGAGTCTGAGGTATCCTAACACCAATCAGATATGGATCCTGGTCAGATATGATGGTTGGGACATATTCCCAAGAGTTATCACCTTAGTCTTTATGTGACCCGGTAATGTGATGGCGTGCCTAGCACACCTTGCCCGAGGCCGTGTTGTTATAGATTTGTTTTCAGCAAGGTTATCCATTCTTCCATGAGGAAATTGTAAGACTTATTCTACAAGCCGTTCCTGATGGATCCTTTTTGTTTCCAAAGTCTGATCTTCACCTGTTGACCATGTCAATGCTATCTCGAAGCATGTCTATGGTACTCCGATTTTCAACAGGAACATTTGAAGCCCAATGCTAAATGTTTCCTGCTCAATTATCCAAACACCGATGTACCGGTAATGTCATGGAAATTCTCTCCCCTACCTAAAGAGTTTACTACATTATATCCTGTCATGGATATCATGCTTTGCTTGTCCTTGGGAGGGATATACCCCTAAAATATGTGTTTAAACACATTTTCCTTTCCATTGTTCTGTTTAATCTGATACATATGTTTTCCTTTCCATTGTTTGGTGTAATCTTTCTTGTGATCTATATGATCTGAGCAGTAAAATTCTCCTGCTTTTGTAAGCACCTCGGTGTACAACTCTGTCAGTAAGAAACCGTCACTATTGTTGATGACATTCCGGTATCCACCGATGGACGAGAACTTTGCCTAATGGTCCGGCTTGTTCAATGAGCAGGAAAAGGGTTCTCTTCGTCCCTCGCCCTTGGTACCGACGTTGTTGCCAACATAACTGACAGGCTACCCTCTGACAAGCCTTACTTACATGATCGTGCAAGACGTCATCACCCTTCCTACTTTTAGCCCACAAGGTGGGCCCATAACCCATAGTTCCACAGGATCAAAACCTGACTCTCCTGTACACCCACTGTTCCCAAAGTAATTCCTCGCGCTTGACTTCGTATGTAATTCACGGGGCCACTTTCCCAGTAATCTATTCTGGTATCAGGCGCAATATTTATTCTCGTTGCTTTGAGCCCCTTTCACGCCCTGTTGCAGGCATCGAATGCTTGCCTGCCCGCTCCAAACTTCTTAAGGTACCTTCTTACTTTGCTCTTGATGTGTATCATTTGTTCAACTCGAGAGATACTCTTATGATCATTCTTGGGATACCTCCCCTAGATGATTTTCCCTTATAAGATTAAAATGTTGTAAAGCTGCCCCTTGCCTATTCGTAAGTACGATGGAGTTCCCGAAGAAAGGAGGACAACTTCATCATGATGACCTGGAGCAGAGAAATGAAGACATCACCAAAGGGGATCAACTACTTCGGGAAGAGCAACCAAGACCGAGAAGACTCGATAGATTTTTGTAACCAGAACTTCCCCCTTACTTCACCTCTTAAATCTCGGGGCGAGATTTCTTGTAGTAGAGGAGAATTGTGACGCCCGGATAATTAAGCTACAGTAAACCTCTGCTAATGATGCCACATCACCACGGTTACTGTTGCTAATCTCGCGTTAGTTTGAAACCGATTCAAATTCAATTCAAAATCAAATCAAACAGTGAAAGTTTTCAAACAATGAAACTAAAATGTTCGTGTCGTGCGAGAAAAAGCATAGGTGATTGTGGTGGTGAAACCAAACTTTTATGAAATGCTTAACTGCATTAAAATGATTTAAATAGTAGCAAACCTAATTATTTCAATGCCTTTACTAATTAATAAAATATCAAACTAAATTATTTGGGTACTAGACTTTTTGGTGGCAGTGGGCTAAATTGAAATACTAAATTTAGATGCCTAGTATATATTTTACAAAAACTAAAACAATAGGAAACAGAGATAAAACGAAAAAAAGAAGAAAAAAGAAAAGGTCTAAACAAAAACAAAA
>NC_041386.1:144076223-144086908 GCF_002162155.2 Triticum dicoccoides
GCCGGGTGCCCGCGCCCCGCCCTGGCTCGGCAGGCCGCCGTGCTCGAGCCCCGCACCGCCCGGCGACCCTGCTGCGATGGACGAGCCGCCCGCCGGCGACGAACCCCCTCCCTCACGCCCGTGCCATGGCCTCCTCCTCACCGGACCCCGCCACCGCCCGTCGCCTCGACCTCCTCGTCTACCCGCCGTCATCGACGCCGCCTCCCCGTCTCCATCGCCCGTCCTCGATCTCCTCCCCGATGGCCCGCATCAAACCACGCCGCCCGACCTCAACGTCGCCCTCCGCCTCGACCTCGCCGCGCCGTCCTCGACCTCCTCCTCATCGGACTCCGTCGAGCCTCGCCGGCGAACCCCTGCAACGGGGGTGAAGACCCCGACCCACTCCGCCTACCCCCTTTTTCTCCCCTGCCCCCTTCGCTAGCGCCGCGGCCGCCCGCTGTCTGCCATGACCGCGCTTCGGGCGCGTCTTGCCTGGCCGCTCGCACGCTTGGACCCGCCCGCGCAGACCCACGCCGTGCTCGGTTCGCGCAACGTGCGCGCCCGCCGCGCCCTGCTTCCCTCGGCACGCTGTGCGTGCGCCGCACCTGCCCCTCGCCGCGCCCGCCTTCGCATCGCACCGCCGTGCCCGTGCCCACTGCCTAGCTCGCCCCGCTGCGAGCTTGACGTCCCACCGCGGCCCTGCTCGCCCACGGCCGCCTGCGACCACCCTCCACCCGCGCCCGGCTCGTCCACCGCCGCTGCCGGTCGCTCTGTGGCTGTGCCCGACGCCCGCGCCGGATCCGCCCCCTGTCCGGCGCCCGCTTAACCGCCGCCAGATTGGCCTCATGTGCCACTGAACTATGGGGCCTAGCCCTTGTAAACGAAATTAAAATAAATAAATAAAAATGAAATGAATGAATGAATTAATTAACTTAAATATTTTAGTCTAATTAACTTAACTTAATTAACATGTCTAACTAAACTAGTTAACTAGGTTAATTAGATGTCGGTCTATGACATACGGGCCTCGCCCACAGAACAATTAAAAAAATAACTAAATATATAAGTAAAATTAATTAATTATTAATTAATTAACTAAATTAATTAACTATGTTTAGTTAACCTAATTAGCTAATTAACCTATTTAACTATTGTTAATTAACAAGTCAATGACATGCGGGACCCACTGGTCAGTTTGACAAGTCAACCTTGATGACTGCTGATGTTAGCATGACCTTATCCTGATGTCATAAATCCATTTTTGAATTAAATTAAATAATTAATTAAGTTCTAGAAATTAATAAAATCTTTAGAAAATCATGTCTTTTAATCCGTAACTCGGATTAAATTATTTTCAACATGAAAGTTGCTCAGAACGACGAGACGAATTCGAATACGCAACCCGTTCGTCCGCCATGCATCCCTAGCATAGCGAACACGCAACTTTTCCCCTCTGATTCATCTGTCCGAAAACGCGAAACACTGGGGATATTTTCCCGGATGTTTCCCCCCTTGCCCGGTACCACCTCTTATCGCGTTAGGGCACCCCTAGCACCGCTACTTGTCATGTCATGCATCGCTATGCATCTGTTTGCTTAATATTTATTGTTTCTTCCCCCCTCTTCTCTCGCTAGACACCGAGACCGACGTCGCTGCTACCCAATACGACTACGGTGTTGACGAACCCTCTCTCTTGCCAGAGCAACCAGGCAAGCCCCCCCTTGATCACCAGATATCGCCTACTCTCCTTTATACTGCTTGCATTAGGGTAGTGTAGCATGTTACTGCTTTTCGTTAATCCTATCCTGATGCATAGCCTGTCATTGTTGCTACAACTGTTGATACCTTACCTGCAATCCTAAATGCTTAGTATAGGATGGTAGTTTATCATCAGTGGCCATACATTCTTGTCTGTCTGCCATGCTATATTATCGGGCCGTGATCACTCGGGAGTTGATCACGGGTATATACCTATACTTTATACATGATACATGTGATGACTAAAGTCGGGTTGGCTCGAGGCGTACCCGCGAGTGATTCACGGATTGGGGGCTGAAAGGACCTTTGTCCCGACGGCCCTCTGGGTGGATCTTTGTGGCGGAGCGACAGGGCAGGTTGAGACCACCTAGGAGAGAGGTGGGCCTGGCCCTGGTCGGCGTTCGCAGTGTCTTCAAGATAACACGTTTAACGAGATCTTGGTATTTGATCTGAGTCTGGCTACTGGCCTATACGCACTAACCATCTACACGGGGACGGTTATGGGCACTCGACGTCGTGGTATCAGCCGAAGCCTTCGTGACGTCAGCGACTGAGTGGCGCATGCCGGATTGGACTGGAACGCCTGCTAGGCTAGGTCTGCTTCCGGCCGCTTTCGCAACATGCAGGTGTGCAAAGGGCGATGGGCCCAGACCCCTGCGCCATAGGATTTAGACCGGCGTGCTGACCTCTCTGTTGTGCCTAGGTAGGGCTGCGACGTGTTGATCTTCCGAGGCCGGGCATGACCCAGAAAAGTGTGTCCGGCCAAATGGGATCGAGCACCCCTGCAGGGAAGTTATGTGGTGCACCCCTGCAGGGAAGTTAATCTATTCGAATAGCCGTGATCTTCGGTAACAGGACGACTTGGAGTTGTACCTTGACCTTATGACAACTAGAACTGGATACTTAATAAAGCACACCCTTCCAAGTGTCAGATACATCCGGTGATCGCTCTCTCACAGGGCGACGAGGGGAGGATCATCGGTTAGGATTATGCTATGCGATGTTACTTGGTGAACTTACCATCTACTCTCTCCTTCTGCTGCAAGATGGAGGTTACCAGAAGCATAGTCTTCAATAGGACTAGCTATCCCCCTCTTATTCCGGCATTCTGCAGTTCAGTCCACATATGATACCCTTAATCCTTTTGATACCAATGCATACATATGTAGTGTAGCTCCTTGCTTGCGAGTACTTTGGATGAGTACTCACGGTTGCTTTTCTCCCCCTTTTCCCTTTCCTATATCCGATTGCTGCAACCAGACGTTGGAGCCCAGGAGCCAGACGCCACTGTCGATAACGACTACTACTACTCGGGAGGTGCCTACTACTACGTGCAGCCCGCTGACGACAACCAGGAGTAGTTTAGGTGGATCCCAGGCAGGAGGCATGCGCCTCTTTTGATCTGTATCTCAGTTTGTGTTAGCCTTCTTAAGGCAAACTTGTTTAACTTATGTCTGTACTTAGATATTATTGCTTCCACTGACTCGTCTATGACCGAGCTCTTGTATTTGAGCCTTCGAGGCTCGTGGCTTGTAATATGATGCTTGTATGACTTATTTTATTTGTAGAGTTGTGTTGTGATATCTTCCCGTGAGTCCCTGATCTTGACCGTACACGTTTGCGTGTATGATTAGTGTATGATTGAATCGGGGGCGTCACACTCTTCATGGTCCAATACCAGCCCGGTTTCTCCTTCGGCCTGCTAAAGGCCCACAACACAGTTGGGCCATTTTACAGTACGACCTGACTTTCGGCCTCTTAGCGGCCCATGCTCTTCATGGTCCAGTACGAGCCCGCTGTCTCTTTCGGCCCGCTAAAGGCCCACAATATAGTTGGGCCATATGTAGCCCAACCTTAGTAATGGTCTGTTAACGGCCCATGAAATCAAATGGGCCCATCTATTGCCCGCTTCGATGTCGGCTTGTTAACGACCCGGGAGATAAGAGGGCCGACCATTAACTTTCGGCCCGGTAACGGCCCATTAACTTAATGGGCCCACTAAAGTTTGTACATGTCTTTAGGCCCAATTAGATAATTTGAGCCCATTACGACGAGCAATTATGCACAGGACCAAAACCGATCAAGCAAAGGTACGGCATACAGGGAAAAACGTTGCACATCCAGCATATATTATAGGAAATTACATCCACTGGGCAATCAAAGATTGATGTCAGTGCAAAAAAATGAACAAAACCTAATGATCTACAATGTCACAATCTGCAACCTCAGCATGGATGACGCCCATAAGCATGTGGGCAAGTTCTTGTTCCTTTGCTACACTGTCTCTGAAAAATATTGATCAGTTGTTGTTGCGCACGAATGTGCAGCTCTGATTCTTCCACCATTTCCATCATTGCTTTAGCCATTATTGGTTCACAAACATACATTTTTTCTGTTGCATTCGAGACAGTGGAAACTGAACAGATTTAGATGGCGATTTTGGCAGGTTTGTATTATTGATAGTGGAGAGTGTCTCGACCACTGCATCATAACATAAATTAGGAGGGGAACCGAATAGATTAATCATGAGTTATTGCCATATTACCTGGCCTAGATTTATTGGAAAGAAACAATGGGGTTGCCTTGTTGTTTTCAGAGTTTGTCTTCTTATCTTCAGCAGCGTGCACCAAATTAACACACTAGCATTGCTATCATTGGCCAGTTCAGATAATAGGAAAACAACATTGACACAACGAATGTTTGGGCAACTAGACCACACCAGCCTACACCAAATTAACACAATATGGCACATCTATCATCAGCCAGGTAAGGTAATACAAAAGCAACATTGACACAATGAATGAATGGGCAACCAGAGAAGCACTACAATTCAGTAATGTGCATGATATGAGATAGTACACTCATGCAGCTCAGTATGCAAAACTACCAGTCAGTTTTCCTTAATTTAGATCAGATAAAGGTTGGATTCACATCGATTAACAAAATACATGCTGATGTAAAAATATAGGGATATATAGCAGGTACTTACATCAGCACTGAAGCACAAAGAATCCCCGCAAGATACTTTCCTCGAATACGATCCCAGTACAAAAAGTCTTCTATCCTTTAAGCTTATTTTCTAAAAGAGAGATGGGTAAGAAACATGTAGAAAATATGATCAGAATTCTATAAAATTTCATGATGCAAGGATATGCACACGCTTGTTAGAATGGAGTTGACATATTTTTGCTGGACTGGAGCAGATTAATTCTTTGGCCACTGAAATCTGCTTATTATCAGTGGGAGACAGGTTTCTCTATGCTGGAGCGGTATCTATAAAAACTGGAGTTGGTTTATTATCTCCTAGCGTTTCGATCTTTTGCAAAGACCTGGTTTGTAACCCTTCAGATTCTAATATAGTCGTCTTCCCCTTGCATGCCTTATATAGAAGAATGGTGCTTCAATTATAAAACATGCTACAATAGAGATGGAATAGGTACTGAAGAATAGAAAGGCATGACATATTGACATGTATTCCCTCCATCCAGAAATAAATGGATGGATCTAGGCGTATTTCAGTTCTAGACACATCCAGTTTTATCCATTTCTGCGACATGTAATCCGGATGGAGGGAGTATGATGTAAGAGCTAGGGATACGACGGGACAACAATGTAAAAAACACTACTTGAATGTAAAACTGTATGCTAGCGGAATACATTACAGAAAAACACTAAGGCAACATATGCATGTATGGTTGGGAAACTAACATGGCATTGCAAGAGACCACTAGAACAACACTTCAATGTAAAAAAAAGAACATGGTATGATAGACAGATGAAGTACATACTGATGAATAACAATGCATAAGATATTGAGAAGCATGATGTCCAAACTAACCAGATGGCATTGCAATAGAGTAGAATGACAGTACTTGAATTTGAAAACATGTTATCATTAATGGAATAGGTACTGAAAAACAGGAAATCATGCCATATTTACATGCATGATCAGCAGGCGAAGCACAAGGCATTGCAACAGAGTAGATGCACTCCAGGACATTATATGCATGCTATACCCATATCAAGGGCCAAGTTAGAGCAAGGACCTTATGGGGTGAATAGGATTCATCATCTTTCTGCAAGTCTTGTGAAGAACTGCCTTTACATGTTCCATCATATTGGGTATCATTGACGTCAAGTTTGTTGGCCGTTGCATTGCTCCGTGAGGTTCTTATGGATAAATCAGTGTGTGTAATTATATTTGACATGCATGGAAGACAACTAGTAGTTAGATTTATGTAATGAGTGCCTGTAGGAGACGGCATAAATAGTAGGACTGGGGTTAACTAGCAGCAACAGGTCTCAAAAACTAAAGGGAGAACACAGATGAAAGCTACAGAATATGTATCGTTTTTACTCGAGATTAACTAGATGGCACACAAAAGTATTAAGGAACAACATAGGTTATACTAGAAGTGGTATAATACTATAATCACCAGCCTGTGGGATAGCATTGGCTGATGGATGATAACTATGGAATAGCGTTACCTAAAGAACAAGTCTCTTAGCTGAACTATGGAACAATGTTAACTCCTGAACAAGACCCGTAAGAGATCAGCATAAATATACAGTGAAATGTGATAATCTATTTTCAATGCTTAGATGAATAACAAAGCCATAAATGTCACACACAAGTAAGATGAGGGTACAACCTATCTGGCCGCCATCCATAGGAGTGAGCATCATGTGCTGACTTGTCGATGGCCCTGAAGTTGTCCATGTCGGGCACGTGCATTCGATGCAGGGAACTACTGAGTGGGGACTATAGCTCCCTTCTGGTGCATGCTTCCCTTGTTGGAGCAGCTGCGGTGAGTCGGAAGACGATGTGGCTGAAGATGCAGAAAACGCATAATGTTAAGAACGACACATCTCTCTAATATGAAGAAATACCCTAAGAGATCAACATCAAGGTACAAGAGTGGTCATACGTCTATTGACTGAAGACTAAATTGGGGTCACACGATTTTATTTTATTTTGGTACTATCCGATCTACGCCGGATGGCATTATAGCCGTCTTCTGCCTCCCAGCTGACACTGTTTGGAATCTTCCTCGAAGAGCCAGCGACCACCAGCAGAGCAGCTTGCCTCCGCCGTCCGTGGCCCCGACCAAAACCCAGCTCCTCGCCCGACCACACTGCCGTAGTTGCGCCACCCCGGGCCAATCCACAAAGACTCGCCATCATCCAGATCCGGCGGCGGCAGTACCTTCAACCCACACAACTCTAAGATAGCCATCTAAGCGCGGCTTCCGCGGCGAGCTTGCGCCCCGCACCCTTACATTAGACACCAGCCAACCGACAGCCTAGGAGCTCCGCCGGCTCGAGGGGTGCTGCTCCCCATTGGGAATCGATTGGCCAAGAATAAAAATTCAGACAACTGACGCCTAAATAAAGTGATTTGAGATGAGGGTGCGACCTATCTGGCGGCCCGGTGAAGTAGCCAGCTCCAGCTACCTAGTCGGTGAGGCTGGCGCAGTTGCGGTGGCTACCGGCGGCAGGGAAGTAGAGATGTCGCGATGGTCGACGACTACGGGGAAGCAGCGCCGGGGCTATGGATGGGTCCAAAGTTGGAACCACTCCGGCGCCGTGAACAACGGCGGGGGTGAATCGGCTCTGGTACGGTTCACGCGGCCATCGTCGAGGCAGCTCCGGCAGCACGGAGTAAGAGGCACATGGCCCAGCGCACGACGGAAAATGGACAGCGTCTCCGGGATTAGAGAGGAGGGCGGCTGTGAATTTGGTGCGGTGGGGGCGTCATGGAGGAGGGGCTGAGGTTTCGCGGCTCGGGAGAAGGGAGCTTCCGTGGAGAAGGTGATTTGGCACCCACGAGGTATGAATGGGGAATTGGGAGGGGGAACCATGTCTTACTGATGCATTTGTCTGAAATGTGTGTGTGTGTGTGGGGGGGGGGGTTACAGTTCTACCCCTGCCTTTAGGCTTCTCGGCTTGGGTCTGTGTACTGAGGGTTGGGGATAGTAGAGTAACTTTGCTTCTCCCAAATAGTGGGCACGAGTGATTTCGGGCAAGGAGGGCGTGTTTTGAAATATACTGGGCGCGAGCGATTTCGAGCAAGGAGGGCGTGTTTTGAAATATAGTGGGCGCGAGCGATTTCGGGCGATGTGGGCGTGTTTTGAAGTATAGTGGGCGCGAGCGATTTCGGACGAGGAGAGCGTGTTTTGAAATAGTGAGCCCGAGCTATTTCGTGTGAGGAGAGGGTGTTTTGCCGACCATGGTTTATGAATTATTTGGCACATGTCATTTCGGCCGAGGAGAAGGCGCGTTTGGATGAAGTTACGAACCTACCCACGATGTACAATGGGCCAATTTATGCGTGTCCCACATAGGCCGGTAATTTCGCGTCTCCCATTTATTTGCTCGGGCGAATTCCACCGAGCAGAGGGTGTTTAACGGTTTGTTCAATTTTTGGGAGAACGAGCATCTACGTCTACCTTACCAAGTTGATTCAAATCAAATTTTGAAATATTAGCTTGCCACTTCTTTTTTAGATGGAGAGATGATGCTCAGGAGTAATGTGTTTTTACATGCTTGTTGCTAGCGATTTACTATATGACAAATAGTTGACCCACTCAAAAACAGGAATCAAAACCGCATTCGGCGAGCCTGGACTTCATCAGCAGCCTCCCCGACGACATGTTGCTCGTCATCATCGGCCTCCTCCCCACCAAATCTGCCGTGCGAACCGCCCTGCTCTCCCGGCGGTGGCGCCCCCTCTGGCACCACATCCTCCTCAACCTCACCTTCGACAGCTCCCTCTGCTACAGGATTGCAAACGCATGGCCACAGTCTCCAAGATCCTTTCATCGCACCCTGGGCCAGCCAAACGCCTTGACATCCGCATGTTTAGTACCAACTGCAAGGTCCAAGTCAAGTTCGACGAGTGGTTCTTATCGCCCGCCCTAGATCAGCTCGAGGAGCTCAGCTTTGAAGTTGTACAATCACTATTAGGAAAAGGCTATAGATGAAATTGACACTAATGGCGCACCAGAGAAATGGTGCGCCACTACTATATACTAATGGCGCACCATGTGATGATGCGCCATTAGTGTGGAAGACACTAATGGCGCACCAGGCACAAGGTGCGCCACAAGTAACAATTTTTTTTCATTTTTCCAAACATACTAATGGCGCATCCTGAAAAAGTGCGCCATTAGTAGTTCTAACTAGTAATGGTGCACCAGCCATGGAGTGTGCCACTACTATATTTTTTTATTCTTTTTTTGCAAAACTACTAATGGCGCACCGTTGCAAAGTGCGCCATTACTAGTTTAAACTAGTAATGGCGCACTATGCTATGGTGCGTCATTAGTATATATATATATATTTACTTTTTTTTGTAAAACTACTAATGGCGCACGGCCAGGAGGTGCGCCATTAGTATGTTGGGTTACTAACGGCGCATGGCTGTGTGGTGCGCCATTAGTAACCTGGGACCAGCTAGATATTTTGGACAACCACACCTACACACTCACTTTCCCCACTTCATTCCCTCCACCTCCTTCTCCAAGCTTGTCGGCTGCCTCCTCCTCCTCACCTCATTTGCACCATAGATTCATCAAAATTAAGTGGTGAAATTACCTCATTTGCACAATGGTTATACCCGAAGCCAAATCCAAGACCATGGGCGCAAACGTCACCGCGAAAAATGAGCCATGTGTACTGGCTTCCCAAGTGGACCAATGCTTCTTCATTACCGACCCGTCAAAGCCCAGTCGTGTTGTCGTGAGGAGAGGCAAAAGGAAGATCATCGGAATGGATGGAGTAGCCAATGAGCAAGACTTCGACAAGTACAGCGACCCGAAGATCGAACATGACGACGACGATGAAGTAGCAGCATACACCACAAGAAGAAGCAGGACCACCCTACCTAAAGGACGTCCGTTCCACAGAAGAACTCCATTTGCGAAAAAGAAGGGCAAGAAGATTGTGAACAGATAGCTAGCTAAGATCGATTGTACTTAAATCGTAGCCTTCATTTCTCGATTGTATTTCATGGGCACTTTTTGATATCATGAATATTTTTAAATTTCATGGGCACTTTTTGAATTCATGAGGACACTCGATCTCGATCCCCCTCCATCTCGATCTCGATTCCCCCTCCATCTCGATCTCGACCCCCGTCCATCTCGATCGCTATCCCCCTCCATCTTGATCTCGATCCCACCCGCACCCCCCGCTAGCTCCACCGCCGCCGCCGACCCACCGCACCCTACCCCGCTCCACCACCGCCGACGAGCACCCCCCGCACCCTCCCCCGCTCCACCGCCACCGCCGATGATATTTTCAAATAACAAATTTGATGATATTTTTTAAAAAATTATTACTGTTTTTATAAAAAAATATTACTGTTTCATATTCATATTCATTTTTTTAAAATAATAATAAAAAAGTGTAGACTACAATTGTTGTTAAACAACAATTATTACTGTTTTTATAAAAATATTACTGTATCATATTCATATTCATATTCATATTTCAAAAAATAATAATAAAAAAGTGTAGACTACAATTGTTGTTAAACAACAATTATTACTGTTTTTATAAAAAATATTACTGTTTCATATTCATATTCATTTTTTAAAAAGTAAAAAAAGAAATTCTTACTTATGGCACACGGGTGGCTGGTGCGCCGTTGCTATCTAAAAAAGAGTATACTTATGGCGCACTGTCCCGCTAGTGCGCCATTGCTATGAAAAAAACATTCTAATGGCGCACCGCCTGGGGGTGGGCCATTAGTAATCTTCCCCATCAATACACTTCGTCCCTCCCTCGTCCCTCCCTCTCGCCAGACACTTCCCTCTCCCTCCACCGCGCCGCTCCCTCCCTCATCCCTCCCTCCACTGCGCCGCCGCTGCTACCCCGACCCACTGCACCGCAGCCGCCCACGCGCCCCCGCCGCCTCCCTCTCCCCTTCCTCCCCCTCGAGTGCC
>NC_041386.1:144087261-144092110 GCF_002162155.2 Triticum dicoccoides
GCGACCTCCCCGCCGTTTATCCCCGCCTCCCTCAAGCTCACAGTCTCCATCCTCCGTCGTCTCCGCTCCGGCCACCACCAAATCTCTCTCGTCGGAGCTGCCCCTCGACGGCGGCTAGCCTCATCGGACGCGCTCCTCGACGGCGGCGCGAGCCTCCCCGCGCAGCCTGGTTACTCCCTCCCTCCCTCTCTCCCCCGCTCATCCCCATGCCCCCACGGGGCGGCGACCTAGGGTTAGGTGCGGCCGCCGTTCTCGCGTGCTCCCGTGCTCCGCTGAATTTGGGTTGTTCTGTTCGTCATGCAGTTCATATCTCCCCCGGATCGCTGCCGAAGGGCCTGCACTCACTGGATCTGTCGCGGAACAAGATCGCCAATGTCGAGGGGCTTCGGGAACTGACGAAGCTTCGTGTGCTCAACCTCAGCTACAACCGAATTTCGTGCATCGGCCATGGTAAGTCGCAGACTTGGGGTTCTTGCATTGCACTGCACATCTTCTGTAAATTCCTTAGTACTAGATTTCTTTCTGGTCCATGTACACCTGCATCCTATCCAAGACAGACATGTAACATTCCATAGGATGTATGGATCATATCTTGAATGATATGGCAGTGGCCACATTTGTTGGTGGCTGGGACCGGCCACATTCAGTAATTATCTTTTCCTACAAAAGTTCAATGTCTATGCATCACATGTTAGAGTCCGAGGAAAAGTTCACTGAAATTGTTGTAGTTTAAAAAACAGTTAACTGAAACTGTTGTAGTCTGAAACTGTCAGGAGTTGGTAATTATCGGACTAAGTAAGTTACTTGTTACTACAAGTCTACAAGACTTTGTTTCCAGCGATGGTCATAAGCTTTCGTGTTGACGTGATTGCGGTCTTTGTGATTCGTCACAGGGTTCTATCTTATGTTAATTCACCTCTGTGATCTGGGGGTCTTGATATATAGCAATGAAGATGGCAATTTAGCATCCTGCTTGCTAATACTTGTTACTTCCCTTCTGCAGATCCATTATTAGTTAGTACTGTTATAGAGTATCCGAGGGTGCTAGCCTTTAACTGTACTGATTTTTATGGTGAGAAGATAACTTTTTCAACTAGTTTGTTTACTCTATTTTTGGGACAAAGGCAGACAGGCGCTCTACTGATTTCATTAAGAGAAAGGGTAGCAGGCTCAATATTTGTAGAAAATTCTTTCTCTTGCTGCTTTCTGGGTTTCAGAGTCTTGTGGACACATATCAACATGATTCGTTTTAAGTTTGATTCAAGACATAAATGACATTAATGTTTAGCTCATAGTATCTAAAGTGTTAGGAATTCTGTGTTGTTTCTAAAAGCTCTACAATATCCAGATTTTATGATATTTGTACATCCACAAGACTTAGCCTGAAATCTGTGTTGTTTCTGAATATTCGTAGTGAATAGTTTCAGTATTGCTTTTTTTAAACATGTTAGTATTGCTTTGCATAATGCATAATGTTTTGTTCAAGCTTATGTACAGCAGTACAGTCCATATGAGGCTGTTTATTCAGTTTGTTGTGCTCTGGTGATTGGTTGCAAAAAATTGCCCCTGTTCATTCAGTTTTGCTTGCATGATGGAAGGGGAAAATGCTAAAAAAGTGTCCTCCAATACCCCGGCCCATGCATCAAATCCTTTTGGATGTTTTGTCTCCGACCATTGTGTCGTGATGAATTTGCAGGTACCCTGAGAGGCCCTTGAGTTTGCCGTAATGTCGATTAACTTCCGTTCCGGCAAATTCGGGTACTCCATATGTCCTATTTTCAGCAAAGGTCATGCTGAAATTTTCCGTGAATTTTAGCATGACTTTGCTAAAAATAGGACATATGGGATACTTGCGACTAATGCATGGCCCGGGGTATCTTAGTACTTAGTTAAGTAGGATCAACTGCCCCGCTATTCTTGCTGCATTAAACCATAGGTGGCAATAGAGCCAAGTGATTAGGCCCAACTTAGAATTCTCCTTAGCATCGATAAACCCTAGATGATAAACCCAACATAGGTGGCAATAGAGCCAAGTGATTAGTGCCAAGTGATTAGGCCCAACCTAGGGTGCCAAGTGATTAGGCCCAACCTGGTGGTCAGAAGGATGCCTACTACGCCCTCCATCACATGCGGGCGATCGTAAGGGACCATCATCACCTTCTGCTACCAGATAATCTCAAAGATTGGGCCGCGAGCTTGTCGGCAATCCAGGACACGGACATCAGACAAGAATTCTTTCGCATCCAGTCGGAGTTTGCAGACATCATCCATCAAGATGTCCTTCATACCTCGGGGCAGTTCTACCTCAGATATCAACCGTCCAATAGGGAGATAGACGGAACGCTACAAATGCAGGCTGACAACGCCCGCGATTTCATGACCATCACGACAGACGACGGCTTCATCCACGCTCCGGTCCCATGAGTCGAGTCGATAGTAGTGATGCTATGTGTAGTTCTGAAACATTGATTGGCTCATGTTGTAATTAAATTTTAATAAACTTGTATATCTCTTTGGTTTGGACAGTCGTTCAACTTAGATGTAATCGATGCTATTTATTAGTAGGACCATGAATCGTGCTATTAATGTCATGTCTTGCTTTTCTCTTCCGATCCTTTTGTTGCATACTTATATATTGCTTATGTATGCATTGTCTGTTGTTTGGCTTGTGCATAGAGATGCCGTCGTATGTTGTGTACAAGGGTAAGGTTCCCGGAGTCTACGACGATTGGGAGGAGTGTCGGAGACAGGTTCACCGTTTCAGCGGTAACAGTTGCAAAGGGTACACCACTAGGACGGAGGCGGAATCTAGATACGCCCGCTATCTAGCGGGAGAGAGGAGGGAGCGTTGGAGGAACCGGATGAAGACCAGTTTCATCGCGATGATGCTCATCGTGATGACCGTAGCTCTCTTCTATGTGATGGTAGTTTAGATGATCGATATCGACTTGTAATGTGAAGACAAACTCGATACTCGCGGTCTCGAGACTTGTAATGTTTTATCTTTGTTCGGTCTTTTGAATTCAGAGACTAATATGATGAATTGTATTCGGAGACTAATCTTCTATTGTATTCGATGAATCTGTTGTTGCTGTGTGCTGCTGTCTATATTCTGTCAAATAATATATTTTGTAACCTGTGCAAAAATTAGAAAAGTAAAAAAGAATAAAACCTAATATTCATACTAATGGCGCATCACTACAGAGTGCGCCATTAGTATGCCAAAGTATACTAATGGCGCATCACACAACAGTGCGCCATTAGTATGCCAAAGTATACTAATGGCGCATCACACAATAGTGCGCCATTAGTATGCCAAAGCACATGGTTAAATATGCCCCCCTGGAAGGCATACTAATGGCGCATAGTGTTCTATACTAATGGTGCACTATGTGGTGCGCCATTAGTATACCAGATACTAATGGCGCACCAGTGGTGCGCCATTAGTAAGAAATACTAGTGGCGTGATACTAATGGCGCACCAGTAGTGCGCCATTAGTAGGCAAAACTGGTGCGCCGTTAGTAGGCCTTTTCCTAGTAGTGAATGTCGCTCTCTGCCGCCGTCCGCGCTCCGCCTCACGCCAACGTTGTGCTGCGCCAGCTTCAGCTCCTGCTATTTTCCCTAGATTAATGTCGCACCCGCCCTTCTTCTCCCTCAACTCAAGCAGCTCGACCTCTTCGACATTGGCATCTTGAAGAAGGCTATGGAGCACCTGCTCCGCAGCTGTACTACGCTCAAGTTCCTTCATCTTGAGCAGATCCACGAGTTCATTAGCCTCCACATCGCCTTGATGAATCTCCGATGGATTTTTGTGTCTTGCTGGCCCCGCAACAAGACATCAATTGGGAAGAGATCACTCCAGCTGTTCCACGTTATGGTCATTGAGAATGCGCCTTTCCTCGAGAGATTGCTTGTATTTGATCTAGAAGGTCCAACAAAAATCAGGGTCATTGACGCGCCAAAATTGACAGTGTTGGTGTACTCGTCTGCCAAATTCTCCAAACTCTTTACTGGATCCGTAATCGTTCAGTACAACACTCATCTTCTTCTCCGTCTTCTTGAAATTCACATTTTGAAATTTCTTCTTGATGTATTTATGACCGTCTTACCGAAAATGATTGTCACAAGCTTGACCTAGTCTATGCGTAGTCTCCAAGATCCTTTCATCGCATCCTGGGCCAGCCAGACGCCTTGACATCCACATGTTCAGCACCAACAGCAAGGTCCAACCCAAGTTTGACGAGTGGTTCTTATCCCCCGCCCTAGATCAGCTCGAGGAGCTCAGCTTTGAAGCTGGACGATGTCGCTCTCTGCCGCCATCCACGCTCCACCTCGCGCCAACGCTGCGCCACACCAGCTTCAGCTCCTACTATCTGTTGGGGGAACATAGTAATTTCAAAAAAATTCCTACGCACACGCAAGATCATGGTGATGCATAGCAACGAGAGGTGAGAGTGTGTCCACGTACCCTCGTAGACCGATAGCGGAAGCGTTAGCACAACACGGTTTATGTAGTCGTACGTCTTCATGATCCGACCGATCAAGCACTGAACGCATAGCACCTCGAGTTCTGCACACGTTCAACTCGATGACGTCCCTCGAACTCCAATCCAGCTGAGCTTTGAGGGAGAGTTCCATCAGCACGATGGCGTGGTGATGATGATGATGTTCTACCGACGCAGGGCTTCACCTAAGCACTGCTATGATATGACCGTGGTGGATTATGGTGGAGGGGGGCACCGCACACGGCTAGAAGATCCAAGAGATCAATTGTTGTGTCTATCGGGTGCCCCCCTCCTTCGTATATAAAGGGGGTGAGGAGGAGGGGGCCGGCCAAGGGGAGGAGGC
>NC_041386.1:144092459-144141277 GCF_002162155.2 Triticum dicoccoides
GGTAACCCCCCGGTACTCCGGTATATATCCGACAACCCCCGGAACCATTCCCGTGTTCGAATATAGTCGTCCAATATATCAATCTTCATGTCTCGACCAATTCGAGACTCATCGTCATGTCTGTGATCACATCCGGGACTCCGAACTACCTTCGGTACATCAAAACACATAAACTCATAATATAACCGTCATCGAACTTTAAGCGTGCGGACCCTACGGGTTCGAGAACTATGTAGACATGACCGAGACACGTCTCCGGTCAATAACCAACAATGGAACCTGGATGCTCATATTGGCTCCTACATATTCTACGAAGATCTTTATCAGTCAAACCGCATAACAACATACGTTGTTCCCTTTGTCATCGGTATGTTACTTGCCCGAGATTCGATTGTCGGTATCTCAATACCTAGTTCAATCCCATTACTGGCAGGTCTCTTTACTCGTTCGGTAATACATCATCCCGCAACTAACTCATTAGTTACAATGATTGGAAGGCTTGAGTGATGTGTATTATCGAGTGGGCCCAGAGATACCTCTCCGACAATCGAAGTGACAAATCCTAATCTTGAAATACGCCAACCCAACAAGTACCTTTGGAGACACCTGTAGAGCACCTTTATAATCACCTAGTTACTTGTGACGTTTGGTAGCACACAAAGTGTTCCTCCGGTAAACGGGAGTTGCATAATCTCATAGTCACAGGAACATGTATAAGTCATGAAGAAAGCAATAGCAACAAACTAAACGATCAAGTGCTAAGCTAACGGAATGGGTCAAGTCAATCACATCATTCTCCTAATGATGTGATCCCGTTAATCAAATGACAACTCTTTGTCTATGGCTAGCAAAACATAACCATCTTTGATCAATGAGCTAGTCAAGTAGAGGCATACTAGTGACACTCTGTTTGTCTATGTATTCACACATGTATCATGTTTCCGGTTAATATAATTCTAGCATGAATAATAAACATTTATAATGATATAAGAAAATAAATAATAACTTTATTGTTGCCTCTAGGGCATATTTCCTTCACTATCTTCCCTAGATTAATGCCGCACCCGCCCTTCTTCTCCCTCAACTCAAGCAGCTCGACCTCTTCGACGTTGTCATCTCGAAGAAGGCTATGGAGCACCTGCTCCGCAGTTGTACTGCGCTCAAGTACCTTCGTCTTGAGCAGATCCATGGGTTCATTAGCCTCCACATTGCCTCGACGAATCTCCGATGGATTTATGTGTCTTGCTGGCCCTGCAACAAGACATCAATTGGGAAGAGATCACTCCAGCTATTCCACGTATGGTCATTGAGAATGCGTCTTTCCTTGAGAGATTGCTTGTATGGATCTAGAAGGTCCAACAAAAATCAGGGTCATTGACGCGTCGAAATTGACAGGGTTGGTGCACTCGTCTGCCAAATTCTCCGAACTCTTTATTGGATCCGTAATCGTTCAGGTACAACACTCATCTTCTTCTCCGTCTTCTTGAAATTCACATTTTTAGATTTCTTCTTGATGTATTTTCGATCGTCTTCCAGAAAATGATTCCCACAAGCTTGACTCAGTCTATGCGCACAGTGAAGATCTTGGCAATAAAATCTATCGGCCCCTATCTGGATCAAGTTGTTGGATTCCGTACATGCTTTCCGTGCACGGAGAAGCTACTCATCGAGGTGAAACTTCTTTATCACAACGTAGCTCAATTTTTCGTAATTTCCCCAAATTACGATGACAAGTGTAGTGTTCAAAATTGCATCTACGCACTACACCGAAAGAAAAAAAAATAATATTTTTTCTTACATGATCACCTGCATCGTTTTTTTGTTGTACTACTATAGTAGCCTAGGCTAGTCATTAAGGATAGTATAACCGCACCTAAAGCGAGCCTTTTCAGCGATTAGTGTTTTTGACTGTCCGTTTTATTGATTTGATCGTTCCTGGCTGTCAGATCTTGTCTAGGAAGCGATCTGTCCCGCACTATGTGTAATCTGACCCAGCTGTTCTGTGGGCTGCTGCTCCAGAAGCCGAAACGAACGCCTCTGCTTTACTGGGCCTTCGGCCAGCCCAGCTCTTCGCAAGAGGTCCAGTGTTGCGCTGAGGGGATCCATCAATGAGGAATACAGAGGAGAGGAGCGCCCGCGTCCATCAGTGCGCCGCCGGCCGACGGGACGAATCCCCTGGCCACGCTGCCATCTCCCTCTGCCGCCACCAGCAGTACGTGCTCCTGCTTCCCTCTGCCGCCCCGTCCCTTCTCGACGCCCCCCTCACTCACACTTCGCCTTCCTCCATAGCCCTTCCCATCATGGCCCCGACCCCCCTGTGCCTCCATGTCGCCAGCCACATCTAGCCGTTCGGAACTCTTCTGATCTGAACCTGGTCGTCCTTGCCCACCTATTGCTCCAATCCAAGTGCCTCGCCTGTTGGTTGGCTTTTGCCTCTTCGACGATCATACCCGGGCAGCAAAGAGGCCGTAAATCACCTCCTCCTCATGCCCATATGATCACCCAAGCACTCGTGCTGGCCGTCTCCTTGTTCTTCCTCTTCACCAGAAGATACAGGTTACAAGGAAGCTCCTGAATTGCCACCCTTTGCTTTCTCCCCTTCCTTATGAATTATGCATAACCACAGGTCATTTTTGCAGCCAGATTTTGTTGCTCTTTTGAAGAGTCGATCAAGCCACTTCTCGCTGCATACTCCAATGTAATTTTGTCCTGGTATGAACTATGTACAAAACACATATCATGACCACTCATTTTTTTGCAGGTGTTATTATTGACATTTGCATGATTTGATTATTGTCAGTAGCAGTCCATCTGTAGCTGGTAAAGTGGGTCAAACTTATTATATCTGTGACTTACCACGTGTTTGTTGAATCAATGTTGAAAACAACAAAGGGAATAATTATCCTGTGTCTAATTTAAATGCAGTCCTACCTAAACTTGTGGCTGGCTCTCTTTTTAGTCTTGCTTACCATCTGGATTAGCCCTGATCCATCTTCATCACCATGTTTACATATACAAATGTTATTGGAATAGTATCTGGAATTTCAGATATACTGAAGGCATGATTACTTGCTAGAGCACAAGAATCAGATGAAAGGAACTTGCTGTTCACAGATATTGAGTAAGCTATTTCATATAGATCATGATACATTAAACTTATCTGTTGATTTTATGATATTTAATCCATGATGCTATGTTTAGTGGAAACACTATGGAAGTTGCACTGTGGAGAGAACATGCAACTTCCTTCCAGGCTGATAATCTATACAACCTTGGTCGGACGCAAATAATTCCAGTTCTTTTGATTGAAAATTTTATGAAAAGTTACCTAGGTATGGTTGATGTTTCAAAGTATTTATTTACACCTTTTCAATTAAGAAAGAGGAAGGGGAGCCTTGGCGCAGTGGTAAAGCTGCTGCCTTGTGACCATGAGGTCATGGGTTCAAGTCCTGGAAACAGCCTCTTACAGAAATGTAGGGAAAGGCTGCGTACTATAGACCCAAAGTGGTCGGACCCTTCCCTGGACCCTGCGCAAGCGGGAGCTACATGCACCAGGTTGCCCTTTTCAATTAAGAAAGAAGCCACATGGTTATAAAAAATGTAGGCTGTTCACAATAAGCTGCAGCGATGCTGCTAAGATTTATATCAATCCAGATATACCTGAGAAGATAAATTATTGTGCCAGGTAAAAAAAGTAACTAACATTACAAATTGTAACACATATCAGTAATTGTTGTAATATACTTACCTTTATGTTCATTATGCTGAATGCAGACTAGGTAAACAAATGCTTACCATGTCTGACATTTATGGCAGCACGTGATGATCGGTACAATCCATCAATTAGTAATGAAAGGGCTGGCACCGTCAAGGTCGATTTCCTGGTTACCATGAATCCTAATGAATTCCAGATACATCGTACCTCTAAATAATGTTATTCTGAAGGCCGATTTCCTGGTTACCATGAATCCTAATGAATTCCAGATACATCGTACCTCTAAACATTTTCTTGTGAGTTATTTACACATGTCCTACTTTCAGAATAACTATCGAATACCCAACCAACAAATGCCAATTTCATTGATTATGTTAATTTTGTAGGGGAATAATATGATGAGCACGGTCACAATAATGAGACTGGCCTCAGAACATTGGTGATTCCTCTCTTGCCAAATATGCCATAGGAAGGCATTTCAAGCTGGAAGTGCATTTGTTTGCAGCAATAACGTAGTTACAGCAGCAGTGAATGTATTATTCATCAGTTATGTGTGGTGCAAAATGATAACTGAATACTTAGAAATGCCTGAATATTAAACACCCATTAAACACGATATAATGGTCATTAGCTTGACATCTCACACACCATTCTTCTATGACTATAGAAACCTATTTCCAGATATAAATTCAGCCAAACCAACGCAAGACAACCCGCTAAATCAAAGTATACTAGATCTAATATGTAATAAACCAAAGTTGTAATGTACTGAAGTTAAACATACAGAATCAGAACGGAAACCCTTCTAATTTTGACTTTTTTTGAGAAAGACCTGTAATATTGTCATGAGTATTACACGACTATTAAATACTAAGCATTAAAACAACGTGACTCAAGGCTCAGTCAAAGTCCATACTTTTCAGATAAGACATTAAAACAACGTGACAAAATGCCCAGTCCAATACTATACTTCCAGATATATTCAAAAAGGCCAGCCCAAGAACAAACTAATAGCCAAAAATCTTTGTCTTATTTAATCCTCCTATCATTTCATGTATACCTTCGGCTTTCAATATTCAATAAAGGAAGGAATTGCACAATTAAAGATAAATTCTCAAGCTAAAATTACTATACAAAATTACTGAACAAACATGTCCTTGTATATTTGTATCAATCCCTATCATTAAATCGCACAAATCGACGGGCGCAGCAACGCGCGCCGCCATGATCTAGTAGTGGAAAGTAACTTAGACTAGTAACTCTATGGTAACCCTAAGAGCAAGTACTACCTCCGTCCTGGTTTACTCTTCCTATTTTGTAGTATCAAAATTTGACCATAGATTTAACTGAAAACATGTTAATGCATGTCACTAAAAATTATAACGTTGGATTCATATTTGAACATAATTTCAAATGGTATAATTTTTTGTCACATGCATTGGCATTTTCTTAGGTAAATCTATGGTCAAAATTTTACACTAAATACGAGGTAGTACAAAAGTGGGCTATAACGGCCCTCCACTATGTAGGCCAAAACACGTGCCAAATTCACTTGTGATGCATTTGACATCAATGCCCCTCCATTGCTCACCTGGTGCCCCAATCTGGTCACCTACTTTGTGCCGGTGCCAAATTAACTCACGCACTGAAAACACACTTGCATGGGAGAGAGAGAGAGAGAGGACTGAGGCAATAAAAAACACTTGTTTGGGAGAGTGAGAGGCTGGTGTAGTTGGTTTGATTGATTTGTTTATACATGTGGGTCTATGTGCACAGCGGTGCCAAAATATTTTGATTTGACATCGATGCGTATTATGTGGCATACTTTTGAGAAATATGGCATCGGCCACATAGTGGAAGGCAACAAATGCCCAAGCTCTTCACGTGCTCCTAGGTAAATGAGAGGAGAGAGAGAGAGTGAAAAAATATCACTAGCCAGCCAACCCTATCGTATGAGTGAATGATATTGGTACCTCTTGATGACATGACAATCTTATACAGCTAGCTGCTCTAATATGTTCTCTTCTTTTGCAGATAAAAAAGACCTGAAAGTGAAAAACGTGTTGCACTATAACGACCTCATCGAATGCCTTGATCTCCATCTTACAGAAATTGATTTGATCGACTACCGAGGCAGCACATCTGAGATTAAATTGGCCAGGTTCTTTGTTCTGGAGGCAAGTGTGCTCAAGGTAATGAGGTTTGACATTCTTGGCGCAACAATGAATGGAGTGCTGATCACCGCAAGCGTCTAAGCCTAAATGACAAAGTCTCCACAAAAGCTGAATTTGTTTTTGAAACATCAAGTGGCTAGAGACTCGAAAATTTATTTGCCCATTCGTGACTTGTCAGGGCAGTGGATTTTAGTTTGTATGATAATGCTGCATCCACCTAAAGTAACAAAAGTTCTTACGCAAACTTCCTAGTAATTCCCTCTTCGTAGGTGCAGCATTACTCCTAACATTTGTAATATCAGTTTGAAACTTGTAATATTGCCATGTCCTATTCCTGTGTTTTCAAAATCCTGCGAATCAAAGAGGTCCTGAGTTGGTGATGGTGTTGTGCCTGCCATCTTTCACCAATAGCCGTCGGATCTAGATCTGACGCATACAAACCAAACTTCTCCAGTTTTGCAAAAAGATGCACGCACTTGTTTCCTATTTACAAACAACTCCTTGTCTCTCACAATCAGCCTTATCTCCTCCCCACCATATCTAGAAGGCCATGGAAAAATCTGGTGCGATGGCCGCTGCCGGCGCTGTCCACCTCCAATCTTGGTGTTCCATGCAGTGCATGGGCATCTACACACAGGAAATTACGTCGAACACGGCTAGTTGTAAGCAGGCTAGCTCTACAGCCATGATGATAGTGACTGCAGATGGTGAGGCTGACTATGGTATGCCGAACACGGTGCCTATACTCGGGTGTCATCTCCGACGCATGGTCTTGTCACTTCACTGTGAGGAGCAGCACGTAATAATTTGACCAACGGGTAGTATAGTGCTACTAGTACATTGGTAGTACAACTACTAGTACTAGCACCACCGTCTGGATTTAGTAGTACTACCACGTCCATCTGGATTTAGTATTTGACTAGCAATATCTAGTAATGCATGTGACAAAAAATGTACTACTCCCTCTGTAAATAAATACATGGTGTATTGTTTTATTCCTATCGGCAAGAGAACTTAATGTCTTTTTTCTAATTAATAGGATTACATGCAATGAACTAACCACTGCATGTCAAGTTTGGTAGTCTCAAGTCATTGAAAGCATGCAGGGCCCACATCTCTTATTGGTTGATATGTCACGAAATAAGAATTGAGGAGGGAGTTAATGTACCATGCCTAAGTGTTTTGGGATTACACAATTTTTTTGGTTACATGCATTAACATTTTATTAGTTAAATCAAAGGTCAAAACTTGGCGCAAAATGCAAAGGGGACCAATAAACCAGTAAACATCAAAGTTATCTTGTTTGGCCCCAACTAGAGGTCTGATGAGATGACTATACTGCACCAGCACGGAGGGGGACGCAGCTTCATTGACTTACTACACCTGCCTTTGGTTGCATGACACGTGGGCCCAACAGGTGGCTGGCCCGCCTATCATACAGCCAAAGGCAGGTGCAGTAGAGGGCCGAGGAATAGATGGCCAACACACACGAGAATTCAACGCAGTCTGCACTTCTCATATAAAGGCTCCCCGCCAGTCCAATCTACGAAATCCTACGCACCTACGCACCCTAACCAAGGGCAAGAGTGGTCACTCCAATCGCAAGATCAGTTGACTAGAAACTAGACCCATGGAGGCGATGAGCGCGAGCATCAGCCGGCTGTGCCAGATGGTCCACGACGCCGGCCTGTGGCCCGGCACCGAGGAACGTCTCCAGGTCGTGCTTGAGGCCGCCAGGGTGAGAGGCTGCTTGGACGACAGCTTCGTCTCCTTGTTCGACAAGGTCCTCGTCGGCTTCCTCAACAAGTTCACCGTCGTCAAGAAGCTCGCGGACGACCTTGACGTACGCCTCCAGCCCACGCGCCCAGGCTCTACGATGCCCGCCACCCTCAACGGCCTCTATGGTGACAACCTCTTCGACGCACTGGTGGACCTGTGACTGCCCGCCGTCGCACCAGAGAATGTCCACCTCGAGGTCGCGCTCGCCGTGAAGCGCCTGGTGCAGCAAGACACCATGTACATAATCACCCACATCTACGTGCAAATCTTCCACAAGGACTACTACGTGCCAGAGGAGGATGATAGGTCGCTAGCCTTCTTGACCCACAGGGCAACCTTGGACGGCATTGTTCAGAAGCACGTTGAGCTCGCCGACAACGCCGCTGCTCCTTACACGTCGGTTGGTGACCCGGCGCACTAGGGCGTGAGGATGTCGTTGATGGATCAGTATGTATCTTTATCTTTGCGTCAAATCCATGTAGTAGTATATGGTACTACTAGTAATTATCTTACCTTTCGCATCAACTTCATAATTTTTGTACGTACTCCATGCATGAACCGCGCCAGAACCTAACTTCTCATTACTCTAGGGAAAATAGTCATTTCTATCTATCCGTCGCGCCATGGAGCAGAACCAAAATTTACAAGTTAGAAGTTCAAAAGGAAAAGCTTGTCATGTTCGCGTCGCACCCCGCTGCCCACACGGTTGGTCCAGCATGCCGCTCAAGGGGGAACGCGTGTTGTGTTGCATTTTCACTTACAAGTGGGACCATAGTTGAGCAAACCGACTATCGGCAAACCCCCACCCCGCCCAGCGCGCGATGGCTGAGAAAACGGGAGGGAGAAGAGATGGTTGTAGCACAGACTCCAAGAAAATTGGTGTCAGATGGGACTCGTGTGGGTGGCGTGTGCCGTACTGCTAGACGTGAATGCTAGTTATGGCCCATGCCACCCCACTATATCGAGCCTATATCGAGGTGCTGGTTACGTACAACAAATTTCCCGGAGTCCGTGATTAGCCCTCCTCTATCTCTCTTCTCAGCCAGCCAGCAGATGCGCGGAGCCCATCGTCTGTTTGCTCACATGCAGTCCCACATGTCAGTGAAAACGCAAGAGGACCCACTGAACCTGCACATCTTTCACCTCGACGTGCTGGTGATGAAAAACAAATCCAATAAAGATCTTCGGTGGCCGCTTTTGGAGTTACTCAAGAGTAGTAAGATTCTATTTACAGTTTAACCCAAGATGCACATCACGTGGCTTCAACTAGCACTCCATTTTCTTGCATGACATGACCTGGATGCTGGATGTCCCATGTGTCGGCAAAAGGAGGCAGACCGGAGGAGTAGGAAACACGGCAAGCCCTGTGCGTACATCATACTACGTACAAGCCCACCTCACGCAGTCACGCTATCACCATATTTCTCGGCCTCCGCGCAACACCTAACTGTTGGTTGGCTCTATGTGATGTGGCAACTTCATACTACTACGGATGCTGGCTATACTACTACGGCACTAACACTCCAAGAAGTGAGTCGAAAACCATTTATAAATTGAGTTTAAGACATGCATATGCAAATGTACCATTCATTACATACAACAAGTCATCAACACACAACGACAACGAGGATACATGTTGGATTATAGATTAGTTCCAACAAAACATTCTAGTAAATACTAAAGTTTTCATCACACAACAAATAACAAGAGATGAAATGAACTTCAGCTCAACCACTCCTCGGCGTTGGAAACGCTTGCTTTGAACCAGAAGAGTTTGTCTCAGAAGGGCCAACTACTGTCAATCTCGAGACCAACGCAGGACTGATCATCCAGGCTGAAGCGGCCTATTTCATGACCCATATTGTGATAGCCACGGTAGGGAAGCATAGTAATGTGCGAGGTATATATAGAATTGCTTCTCATAAATGGTAGTAATGTTGTGTCAACAGCAGCTAGATCGCCTTTCACCATGATTGGATAGTTTTGTCCAAGGAAGAGCGAGTTTCCTCCAAGAGTATCAATACTAAACCAGGGAGAAGGTGTTGGCGCTAGCACAGTAGTATCCTTCCCGAGTACCCTGCAACGGATGTTGGAATAGGTTCGGAGAATGCGACCATGGGAGCCAACACCTACTTCCTTAGTCACATCAGCAGTGCCCTATATACAGACAAGAAGAGGTGATCCATCGGAATAAGTTTCCAGGCGCCACTGAGTATATGGGTCCTCATGCTCGTGATCATCATCATCGTCATCCCCCCCTTGGTTATAAAATTTTTCAAGTATAGGCGGTGGAATGTTCACGGGACCTTGGAAACACAAGAAAGTTAATTAGTAAGGGAAACTAGCTAACCTGCATGCATGTGGATGAAACAATTATAATTATGTTGGAAGACAAACATACCGAAAGCATAAGGATTCCATGCAAAAACAATGCTACGAGTGGTGGCAGCAATCACAAGACCCTCGTATTGAATTGTATCACAGTACTCATCCTTGTATAGAAATAGATTTTTGAGCAATATCCATCCAGTTGAACTATGAAAGAAGGCAACAAGCTTGTCGAAGATAGCAACAACTACATATTCCATTAAATCCCAAGAGCGGTCGGGAACTTGACAAATTGCTATCTTCTGTAGACGACAGTCACCATGACCATAGTTGAAAGTACGGTCATAACCGGTGTGCTCAACCTCTAGGCAGTCTGAGATTTTTGGAAGTGGAACCCAGTGATGAGTGTACACATTCACAAGTTCCCACTCATAGTTGGACCCAATATAAACAACCCAATCTCCATTTGCGCCTGCCCAAGCCTTACCCTCAAGCGATGGCATCTTAAAATCACATGTATCATTGTCAAGCAGCACCAACTTGCACAAGGCGAGGCCTCCGTCATCCGCGCGCCAGTGAGCAGGGTCACGGTGAAGAAGATATGGGAGATCAAACGGCTCCTGAACCCTTGGGTTCGTCGTAATGATGTTATTAGTTGAGTCGAGAATGGTCTTGAATGAACCTGCCATGATAGCCGAGGTGATGATGTCGCACCGATCAATGAGTTCCTCCACCACGTCATCATTCAGATCGGGGCAAGAATAACGGGGTCGCTTCCGGTCTGTTCCCTCCATGGAGAAGACGATCGAACAATGGCAGAAGGAAGGGTGAAGGCAAATGGAGGAGGGAGGAAGAGCGTGCGACAGCAGTTCCAAATCTAGAGGGAAAGGCAAAGAGTCGGTGGACGGTTGCCACGGTACACGAAGAGGCGGCCCGGCCTACGTAGACATCCGTTCAGAAATTGTACAAAAGGACTAGCCGTCATCTCACTGACATGTGGGAACGGGAGCACATGTCAACGAAGAGGCTAGTGGGGAGCGGACGGTTGCACAGAGGTCACACACTAACAACAAGGCCGTCCTGTCAGACCTAGCGCCCACGCGGGATGGCTTCCGTCCCCCACACGAGCGAAGCCACTTGGCACCCCCACACGGTTGGTCCGCCACGCCGCTAGGCCAACTCCAGCGTGTGCAGCTCGGATGCGCGATCGCTCAGCCCCCTTTCCCTTGATGCCCCAGAGCTACCCAACCACGACTACGTGTTTTGCGCACCCGACAGCTGGATTTGGAGCGGATCCGGTCGGGCTTGAGCTCGCCCGGTTGTGGAGGCTGCGCCGTGCCATGGACTAGCCGGGCATCGGGCCGGAAGGCCCCGACAAGGCCACGAGGCCGCATGCTGGTACTGACTCCTCCTCTAGCCGCTCGGATCTACACCATCGGCGGTCCGCCGACAGATACATGAATGGCGGTCGGCCGGGCTCGGTGCTGGCCCAAAAGCTCATCGGCGCACTGTTGCCACTCATTACATGTGACGACTGCCCAAAGAAGGTCATGCACCGCGTGTATACAACGCTGGAACATCCCAGATGGGTGTTCATCAAGTGCTCAACCGATGTGGCATGTGCTACTTTAGCTTTAGTTGTGCTCTCGGATTAGACTTGTTGTGCTAACTTAAAATTTTATTGTGTAGAATGGATGCAAGTTTTGGTATTGGGAAGAAGAGTACATCGATATATTGATAGAGCGCAATTTAGTAGATGTTGTAACACTTTTAGCTAGCATGGAGGCTAGAGATGAGACTAGTGCACTTGTTGATAGAATAGAGGCTAGACATGAGACTAGATGCGAGGAAGCAACGTCTACTTCTTTACACTGAAGAAGAAAGAAGCACGCAAGATCGAGCCTCCGCAGATCAACAATGAATGCATCGAGAAGGCACTAATCCAACTTACAGGAGCAGTTATGGAAGTTGGATATCTTCTAAAATGTATTTGTGGTTCTTGTTTTCTTTGGTCTTGCTTTTCTAGTCAAATTTTGGTGATGTATTTCCCTGTACCAAAAATCAATGATGAAAAAAGGTATGTGTTTGCAAAGAAAAGTGTACGCGGCCAGGATGCATCCGTGCGTTGGGCGCACGGCCACCGCATCCGAGAAATGGCCCGGACACGACCCCATTGCCCTACCCAAATGGACAGAATCCGGGCAAAACGGAGGTCCGTTTGGGGTCGTGCGTTGGAGTTGGCCTTACAAGTGGGACCACAGTTGAGGAAACTTACTATCGGCAAACCCCCACCTCGCCCGCCGCGCGATGGCTGAGTTAGAGAAATGACGAGGTTGAAGAGATAGTTGTAGCACGGACTCCAAGAAATATGGTGTCAGATGGAAGTCGTGCTGGTGGCGTGTGCCGTACTCCTGGACGTGAATGCTTGTTCTGGCCCAGGCCACCCTACTATATAGTAGTAGTATCGAGGATTCGAGGTGCTGGTTACGTACAGCGAACACACTAACATATGGCCCACCTCACACTGTGGCCAAATTTCCTGGAGTCTGTGCTAGGTTAAAAAGTGTTCTTTATGAGGGTGGGTGGCTGGTCTCAAGTTTAAAACTTGTTGTATTACGTACGTAGATGTAGAGATAGTGCAACATGTGAAGCTAGTACAAATAATGTACTATTGTTGATTGGCCTCATTCGATAACCTGTTGCAATGCACGTACAATTATGTATTCAAAAAATATTTTTTGCCTCGTCGCAGCACCCACTCAGAGAAGCGACTCGAAAGCCATTCATAAATTTAGCAAGTTTATCATAGGCATATCATTTTATTACATACACAGGTCATTAACCCACAACAATAATGATGATACATTATAAATACTAAATTTTTCATCACACAACAAATAACAAGCAATGAAATGAACTTCAACTCAACCAATCCTTGGCATTGGAAACGCTTGCTTTGAACCACAAGTGATTCGCTGGGAAAGGCTAGCTACTGTGAATCTCGAGACCAGTGCATGACTGATCATCTAGGCTGAAGCAGCCTACTATATCATGACCAGGGTAGGGAACCACCACAATGTCCAAGGTATAGATACAGTTGCTTCTCATAAATGGTAGTAACATTGTGTCAACAACAGTTGGATCGCCTTTCACCATCATTGGATAGTTTTGTCCAAGGAAGAGCGAGTTTCTCCAAGACTATCAATACTGTACCAGGGAGAAGGTGTTGGCGCTAGCCCACTAGTATCCATCCCGAATACCATGCAACGGGTGTTGGAATAGGTCCGGAGAGAGCGGCCATGGGAGACAACACCTGCTTCCTTAGTAGTAACATCAGCAGTGGGCTGTATACAGACAAGAAGGGGTGATCCATCGGAATTAGTTGCCAGGCGCCATTGAGTATATGGGCCCTCCTCGTCCTCATGCTCGTGATCATCACCATCTCCCCCTTGGTTATAATTTTTTTCAAGTATAGGTGGTGGAATGTTCACAGGACCTTGGAAACACAAGAAGAAGTTTAATTAGTAAAGGGAAACTTGCTAACCCGCATGCATGTGGATGAAACAATTATAATTACGGTGGAAGACAAACATACCGAAACTATGAGGATCCCATGCAAAAATAGTTCCATGAGTGGTGGAAGCAAACACAAGACCCTTGTATTGAATTGCATCATAGTACACATCCATGTATATAAACTGATTTTTGAGCAATATCCATCCAGTAGAACCACGAAGGACGGCAACAAGCTTGTTGAAGATAGCAACAACTCCATAGTTCCTGTAATGCCAAGAGCGGTTGGGAACTTGACAAATCGCTATCTTCCATAGAAGACAGTCACCATGATCGTATTTGAAAGTGCGTAGAATACTGGTGTGCTCAACCTCTGGGCAGTCTGAGATTTTTGGAAGTGGAACCCGGTGACGAGTGTACACATTCACAAGTTCCCACTTGCAGTTGTACCCAATATAAACAACCCAATCTCCATTCGCGCCTGCCCAAGCCTTGCCCTCAAGCGATGGCATCTTAACATCATACGTATCATTATCAAGCGGCATCAACTTGCACAAGGCGAGGCTTCCCTCGTCCCCGCGCCAGTCAGCAGGGTCACAGTGAAAGTGCAACTATCCATGGGTGGTTTTGGTAATTCCTAACAACATATAACTCATTGAGCTAATGCTACTTAAAGATAAACATTTCAGGAAAGCTCAATGATTGACATGGCATGGATGAGAAAAGTGGACCCCTCAAAATTCTAAGGACAAAGAATTGGCTCAAGCTCAAAGCTCATGACTCTACATCTTTTCATTTTAAGTGATCCAAGATCACATTGAGTCCATAGGAAAAGCCAATACAATTAAGAGGGGGTGAGGTGTTGCCTAATGGCTTGCTTGCTCAAAGTGCTTAGTGATATGCTCCAAAAGCCCTCAACTACTTTCTCACATCCACATTTGTCCCAAACCAAAAGTCAAACTCGGCCCCACTGAATCTTACTATCCGGCACCACCGAGTTCAGTTGACATAGCAACAGCCAGAAACCCTAGTCTTTTCGGTCTCACCGATAGGGATCTCGGTCTCATCAAGATGGGATTGTAATCTCTCTGTTTCCCTTCGTAACGTTTTGGTCAAACCGAGATGAGCGATCGGTCCCATCGAGATTGTAATGCAAACTCTTTGTTTCCCTTTCATAACGTTTCGGTCCAACCGAGATGAGCGAATCGGTCCCACCGAGTTTGCCTGACCAATTCTCTGTTAGTCCATTACCAAAATCGGTCTCACCGAGTTTGTGTAATCGGTCTCACCAAGATTACGTTATGCCCTAACCCTAACAAAATTGGTCCCACCGAGTTGACATGTCGGTCCCACCAAAAATCCTAATGTTCACATTTTGAACTGATTCGGTCCCACCGAGTTTGGTGATTTGTGTGTAACGGTTAGATTTTGTGTGGAGGCTACTTATACCCCTCCACCCACTCTTCATTCGTGAGGAGAGCCGTCAGAACATGCCTACACTTCCAACATACATTTTCTAAGAGAGAACCACCTACACTTGTGTTGAGGTCAAGATATTCCACTCCAACCACATAAATCTTGATCTCTAGCCTTCCCCAAGTTGCTTTCCACTCAAATCATCTTTCCACCAAATCCAAATCCCGTGAGAGAGAGTTGAGTGTTGGGGAGACTATCATTTGAAGCACAAGTGCAAGGAGTTCATCATCAACACATCATTTGTTACCTCTTGGAACGTGGTGTCTCCTAGATTGGTTAGGTGTCACTTGGGAGCCTCCGTCAAGATTGTGGATTTGAACCAAGGAGTTTGTAAGGGCAAGGAGATCGCCTACTTCGTGAAGATCTACACGAGTGAGGAAAGTCCTTCGTGGGCGACGACCATGGTGGGATAGACAAGGTTGCTTCTTCGTGGACCCTTCGTGGGTGGAGCCCTCCGTGGACTCGCGCAACCGTTACCCTTCGTGGGTTGAAGTCTCCATCAACATGGATGTACGATAGCACCACATATCGGAACCACGCCAAAAATCTCCGTGTCTCCAATTGCGTTTGCACACTCCAAACTCCTCCCTTTACCTTCATATGCAATAGTTTTACTTTCCGCTGCTATACTCTTAGAATTGCATGTGTAGGTTGATTGCTTGACTTGTGCTAAGTTGCTAAAATCTGCCTAGATCTAAAATTGGTAAAAGGCTAGATTTTTATTTGGTCAAGTAGTCTAATCACCCCCCTCTAGACATACTTTCGATCCTACAAGTGGTATCAGAGCTTTGGTCTCCATTTGCTTTGATTTCCATAGCTTTTGGTGGTCATAGGTTTGGTTTCACAACCTAGGAGAGTATGGCGTCTAGCGAGGGAAATTACCACCGTAGAGGTCCTTACTTTGATGGTACAAATTTTGTTAGTTGGAAGCATAAGATGAAAATGCATATTCTTTGACATAACCCCGCCGTTTGGGCTATTGTGTGTATTGACTTGCTAGGAGGTGATGATTTACTTGTTGGCAACTCTAGTTATGAAAACTATGATGAGCTTGCTATTAATCATGATAATCAAGATAAAACGAATGATGATGATAAGAAGGAGATTGAGCGTATAACTAAAGAACTAAACACTCTTAAGTTATCTCATGAAACTACCTTGGAAGATCATCAAGAACTTTTAAAGACTCATGATAAGCTACGCCTTGAAAAGCTCAACCTTGAGCAAGAACATGAGTTTTTAAAGGCAATCAATGATGATCTTCGCAAGAAAAGTTCTCCTTATATTGCCAAGCGTTTACTCTTGTCTACTTACATGCCACAAGTTAAATCTAGTAACAAGAACAAGAAAGATTCTTCATCTAGTAGTAACAACAATAATGCTAAATCCAATGTTGTTGCTTCTAGTAGCTCTCTTGATTCCACTAATGATCCTCTTAGCCAAGTTACACTTGAGCAAGAAAATAGCTTATTGAAGGGAATTATAGAGAAAGGTGTTTACAAGAGCCTTGTCGGAAGTAAGCAATTTGAGGAAATTGTACGCAAGAAAGGAAGACACCGAAAGAATCAAGGTGTTGGTTTTGAACAAAAGTTCAATGCCAATGGAGTTGAGTGGGAAGAAGATCAATACCCCAAGACAAAGTTTGTTCCTCAACAAGAGAAGTATGATCCTCCTTCTTTCAAAGTAACACAATCTCAAGATGATCTTTATAACGCCCTCGATGCGGCTATATCTCCCACGTGTCGAAGCACGACTTAGAGGCATAACCGCATTGAAAGCAATGCCGCAAGTGAGGTAATCTTCACACAACCCATGTAATACATAAGGGAAAGAGATACATAGTTGGCTTACAATCGCCACTTCACACAATTACATGAATAAGCATTACATCAACCGGATACAATCAAGGTCCGACTACGAAACCAAAATAAAAGAAGACTACCCCAAATGCGACAAAGGTCCCCGATCGACCCCAACTGGGCTCCACTACTGATCAACTAGAACGAAACAACACAAAGGACAAGATCTTCATCGAGCTCCTCCTGAGCTTGGTTGCGTCACCTGCTCGGTAACATCGGTACCTGCAAACTGGTTTTGGAAGTATCTGTGAGTCACGGGGGACTCAGCAATCTCGCACCCTTGCGATCAAGACTATTTAAGCTTATGGGTAAGGTAAAGGTATGAGGTGGAGCTGCAGCAAGCGACTAGCATATATGGTGGCTAACATACGCAAATGGGAGCAAGAAGAGAAGGCAAAGCACGGTCGATAAAAGTATGATCAAGAGGTGATCCTAAAACAACCTACGTTAAGCATAACTCCAACACCGTGTTCACTTCCCAGACTCCACCGGAAAGAGACCATCACGGTTACACACGCGATTGATTCATTTTAATTAAGTTAAGGTTCAAGTTATCTACAACCGGACATTAACAAATTCCCATCTGCCCATAACCGCGGGCACGGCTTTCAAAAGTTCAAATCCCTGCAGGGGTGTCCCAACTTAGCCCATGACAAGCTCTCATGGTCAATGAAGGAATAGACCTCCTCCCGAGACGTTCCGATCAGACTCGGTATCCCGGTACAACAAGACATTTTGACAGGGTAAAACTAAACCAGCAACACCACCTGAATGTGCCGACAAATCCCGATAGGAGCTGCACATATCTCTTTCTCAGGGCACACCGGATTGTCTAAACTTCCGGTAGGCCAGCCCAGAGTTGCCCCTGGTGGCCACCGACGGCTGACAAGTTGGACCAACACTCAGAGGAGCACTGGCCTGGGGGTTTAAAATAATGATGACCCTTGGGCGCGCGACCCCCAAGGGAAAAGAAAAAGGCTGGGTGGCGAATGGTAAAACCAATGTTGGGCATTGCCGGAAGAGGTTTACTCAAGGCGAACTGTCAAGGGGTTCCCATAATAGCCCAACTGCGTAAGGAACACAAAATCCGGGAACATAACACCGATATGACGGAAACTAGGGCGGCAAGAGTGGAACAAAACACCAGGCATAAGGCCGAGCCTTCCACCCTTTACCAAGTATATAGATGCATCAATTAAATAAGATATATAGTGATATCCCAACAAGTAAACATGTTCCAACAAGGAACAACATCTCCATGTTCCAACAAGGAACAAACTTCAATCTTCACCTGCAACTAACAATGCTATAAGAGGGGCTGAGCAAAGCGGTAACATAGCCAATCAACAGTTTTCTAGGACAAGGTGGGTTAGAGGCTTGGTTCAACAATATAGGAGGCATGATAAGCAAGTGGTAGGTATCGCAGCATAGGCATAGAAAAAGAGCGAGCAATTAGGCAAGCAAAGATAGAAGTGATTTCGAGGGTATGGTCATCTTGCCTGAAATCCCGCAAGGAAGAAGAACGGGTCCATGAAGAAGACAAACGGACGTAGACGAACGGATCCTCACAAACGCGACGTTATCGGAACCAACCCGAAGAAGCAACACCGGAAAGAAGCACACAACATAGTAAACAACCAACACATAAACATGACATGATGCATAATCAAGTATGATGCATGTCCGGTTTAATTATGCATGGCATGGCAAAGTGCACAAACAACACTACAAGTTAAGTGGAGCTTAATATGCAACGGGTTGCATATTGACAGAACACCACATCAATTATTTAGTTCTCTCTCGTTTATGTACCCCAATAATACTAAATGTTGATTAACATGGCAAGGGGTGAAGCGCAACAAAACTACCTATCTAGGCAAGTTTAAAAGAGGCCGGAACAACAAAACAACAAGTCCGGAAACTCCTCATATGCATATTATAGATTTGGTACTGTTCTGCCCTAAACACAATTTTAGAATTGTTAAGCATGCAAAGTGAAGCCACCATGTTAAACTAGGCAGAATTCTACCCTATTTACATATAAAGTTTATTTAAAATGGAGCTACGGTTATTTAGTTATGAATTAAAGCATTTTGACATGGCATAGAGGCAAATTATATGCAAACAACATTTTAAACATCTCAAACATAGATGAAAGTGGCAAAATATTAATATACACCAAATTCTAAGCAAGTTTCATATATAACTTATTTTAATCCGATGCACGGTTTGTGAGATATTAAATGCATGAACTCTAGGGACTATTCTGCAAAACTGCGTTCTCTGGAAAAAATAACTAAATTCGCCAGACAGAGAAAAAATATGAAACGGGCCGAAACTGGAGGGGCTGGGAGCGCTGCTCACAGTGGGCCTTCGAGACCTTTGGCGCAGTGAGGAAGGCGCTGGGCCTGAGAGGAGGCGACGGTTGACCTTAGCGCCGAAGCGGCCCGGAGCACGGTTGTGGCCCAGGCGCGCAAGAGGAAGGCCGGCCTGGAGCTGGGCTTCGCACGATCTGACGCTAAGGTCAACGCGCGTCTGGACAAGTGGACGTTGCAGAGGTTTGCAGGCGCGCTTCTCTCCCTTGCTCGAACAAAATAGAGGAAGAAGGCGCGGCGGCTGCGGGTCTTGGGCGCGGGAGGTCGATCCAGACCGGATCGAGGCGAGTTGGGCCTTGGCGCGGATCTGGCTCAAGGGGAAGGAAGCAGGTCAACGAAGAAGAGGATCGAGCGGGCCGCGCTTCGCCTTGGAGCAGGACGACGGCGGCGGCCTAGCGCGTCTCCGGCGAGGTTCAGTGCGCGGGATGGCCGGGGAGGCGGATCCGCAGCGGTGGAGGTCGGGGACGACCCGTTCTGGCCGGAGGGGAGACCATGGGCGGCGCTGGCAGTTCCTGATGACGTCGGGGTTGCTGGTCGGCGGCTCGGCATCAGAGGTTCATGCTTCGGGTGCCCCTGGCGGCTCGCTGGTTCGAGTCCCTGAAGATAGAGAGGGAGAGATCATGAGAGGGAGGAGACCGCAACGGGGAAAAAGAAAAAGAGAAGGGGCGCGAGGTAGAGAGGAAATCTGCTCTGGCGAGCTAGCGTATAGAGGAGGCGGGGATCAGGCGCTGGATCGGGGCCGGGGAACTCCTTGCTCTCGGGAACGAGAGGAGCGGGAGGCTGTGTGCTGGTTGGTGGGACAGGGAAGGCGAGGAAGATCAGGAGCGGCTGGTCGGTGGATGGATGCATCGGGAGGATCCCAAGGTGGGAGAGGAGTGGCGGCGGGGAGAAGGATTGGATGGGACAGCCCTCCTAGGATCTAGGGTTAGACTAGTTATATAGTGAGTGGGTTAGATTAGGGGCGATCACGTCCCTCCGATCGTAATCGGGGGTCGAGAAAAATAGACTAAGAAGTCCAATAAACAAAACGAAGATGTTTTGTAGATGTTTGGGGATGATCCGGATCCAACGGTGACGATTGCCCGGGTCGGGTTCGGGACAATTTCGGACGCGCACATGAGGGGTTCGATGCACTGTGCAGAGGGGGTTTCGGACCGTGCGGTCGCATCGGACAACTCCGAAAGCGAAGAGGGGAAGGAGGATGGACTAGGTGGGCTGTGGCGAGACTGCGAGGGGGAGAAGAGAGAGAGAGGGCCCGACATCTGTTACCGGAGACCGAAAACGTCCGACGTTAGACCGACTATAATGTCGCTATAGTTATCCGTTGGGCTATCAAACGAACTCCGAATGCGATGAAACTTGGCAGGCGGTCTATCTACACTATAATAAGACCACACGCCAACTCTCATCCCATTCCGAGAACATTTTCCAGCCACTTATAAAATAATATTTCGGACATGCTGCGGGTGTGTGCAAGTGTGTCTGGGCTCAGGACGGACAACGGAAGGAATGAGGAGAGCGGGACGGATGCAAGTTTTGAAAACATGATGATGCAATGCACATGATGACATGACAAGATGCAACACGCAAGCAAAAGACATGGCAACAATAGAGAATAACTAGAAGACACCTGGCACATCGGTCTCGGGGCGTTACAACACTCCACCACTACGAGAGGATCTCGTCCTGAGATTTAGAATGGCACCGAAGGGAAAACGGAAGAGAAAGAGAAGAGGTAAAACTAAGTTGCTTCTTTGACAAACGAGTGAAACCAAGGAACCTTGCGAGATTGAACAGATTCGAGAAAGAACACAACGAAGGTGAATAAGGTCGAAAACACTCCTTTAGAAAAGAGAAACAAAGAACATTGCGAAAAACCTTGAGGTTGAAGGGCAAGATAAATATTGAAACCACTCCGGTTAAAACAAGATAGAAAAGGATTAAGAATGATATAATTTGTACAACACTTCGACTGCAAATGAAAACCAACAACGAAAAAGAATAATCTTGATATGGTCTTATGAAATACATCTCAAAATATGAGGTGATAACCAGCCACTTACGGGAAAAAAGAATTGGATTGATATGAGCGAGGAGGCGAGAAACTTATTTCGCCGGAAGGATGAAAGAAGAACTTGGGTCCTTTATAAACACCATAAATAGCAACAAACCTTAGGGAAGGCTTTAGGTGAAATATAACCCAAGGTAAATCCAAAGAAGAGATTGATGGATTTAAAATATCTCATTCTTGATAAATTGTGACTCACAAAGCACGAAGGGAAATCATCAAGAATGACATAATACCACCTCGAATGGTACGGTAGAAAGAATTGCACTCCAGATTGGAAGATGAATAAAAAACTTGAGCTCCTTAGAAAAGAATGTTGATGAACACTTCGAGAAGGAATTAAATCCTTGATGAACCATCATGTAGAACTTTCATGAGAACTCCGGAAATAAAAGAAATGATCAATCGAAATGGAGGATGAAAAGAATAAGGTTGAAGCCTTGCAATGATTTAAATGGATCTCGCGATGAAATAATTGAGAGAACTTGGAACTCTGGGAAAAGGAAAGATAAAGCATCTCGAACCCCGAATGTGATATGATGCACCTCCGGAATAAGGAATTAACCACTTGGATGAAACAAGAATAAGAATTACATTATGCTTATCCTTCACCAATTAAATTGATGACAATCAATGGATTTGGCATACTACTTATTCTCGTAGAAAGGATTAATATAGATATAGCGCAAACTTGAGAAAAGACATCAACGAACCACCAGTAGGATTTGGAAACAACGAATGAATTAATATGATGACCATGGAAGAAAATCTTGAACGAACCACCGTACAATTGGAAATGAACGAATAAAAGATAACGAAACAACTGGGAAGAAATTGCAAATGAATGAAGATGATTGAGAGAATTTAGATATAAGAGAACGAAGGGATCACGAACTGATTAGAGATTACTTGAACGAAGCACCGGTAAGATAGGAGAATGATAACTGACAACTGAGAATGAATAAACCTGAATTGATGGACTCCGGATAACAAACTGAGAAGACTCTTGAATTTCTCCGGATAGGTGAAAATAATTCTCACGATTAAAACAATTACGAGAGGATGGCAACAAGCTAGAATCACGAATCTTGAAGAGAATGGAGCAAGATTAAAGAGAAACTCTTCTTCGGTCTCCAAAATCTGAGAATTACGACGAGAAACACCACCATGAATTGTTGAGGCACCAGAATAAAGAAGAATATAAAAGTTGAATCAACGATAAAATGAATTTGAAAGATCTTGGAGAAGGACATTTGACTGATGATAATTCATTCTTACGTCAAACTTTGACGAGAAATTTGAGGATATCTCCGGGAAATAAGAAGAGTCAGGTAAGATCCTGGGAAAAAACCTGTGGGTTAGGGCCCACTCAAAAGAAACACCGTTGAAAAGATTTAAAGAGAGAGAGATTGCACCGGTTGAGTTACATGGCTTGAATGAGATAACAATCTCGAAATAGGTTGAGCGGATCTTGAATGACAAGAAGAGCCTTTTGAGAAAACTTCAGCACTCGCGAACAAATGAATAGAGAGAAGTGAATTATTATGAGGTGCACCGGTATGAGAAGGCATTTGAAACGAGGAAAAAGGGATATGAGATCAACACCGAAAGCTTGAATTGGTTCCACCGGAGAAGAAAGAGAATGAAAAATGATGAACTTGAGGTTCCGCTAAAATCTTCATGAGAATCACCGGGTAAGAACATTGAAGGAAAAGAATAGAGAGACTTCCTATCAATAAAAGGATACTTGAATAAGAAATTCGAGTCCTCGAAGAAAAAGGGTGGGAGGGTGGGAAAACAAAGACAACTTGGGATGGATGAACGAACACCGTTGAGAAAGCTGAGATTGGATCTTGCGGATGTTGAAATGTTCGGATCCACTTGAAGAGAAACACACCGGTGAAAAGGATTGACATGACAATCTCGATTATCATGAAGGATTGGTATTCACATCGGAGTATGAGAACACCATTTGGGGAAAGGTATGGAATCAACACTTGACTTCGAAGCAACTCGAATACCACAACTCAAAAAAGGATTGGCTTGCAGAATAAGCCGGAACAAACATATGATAGAGATTTCGTCCGAAGTTTTCGTGGTGGGGCCTACACGGGCTCGATCGTACAACACCATCATGTACAAGGCAGTGCACATGACATACGAAGCGTCCTCGAGTCGGCATAGCCAAGGACTCTTTAAGACACAACGAGACCACTGTAAAACCAACCGTGAATAGGCGGACCACTAGACGTCGAACCCCAATTTCGTATCATACATCTGTCGGAAAGATATCCTAAGAGCTACTTGAATTCCCACCTATGAAACTCCCGAACCTTTCCGGTTAAGCAATCAGGTGTTGGGGATACAGGGGAAGCATAATATCTCACCCAAACTAGCAAATCCTACATCCAGCTGTATCCATCCTTCAATACATAACCAAGAAACCTTCGGAAATCATCTACCTCAACCTTCGAAAAGCATCCGTTATACGAGTTATGGTAATACTCCCGAACTCCCGCCCCAGTACTGGGTGGCGTCGAGGTTATCTCACCAATGAACTGCATAAAAGAGATTTTCGATGTCGGCGTACTAAACTCAGGTATTCCAGAACTGCAATGATAAAATTATGATGACAACACCTCAGAGCTCAACTCCCCGGGACACTTCCACAAAACCCCTGACAGGAGGCACCAAGACAATGTTCTCGTCACAAAACCATCGGAACGATTCCAAGATACCCGCGTGATCCTAAATTTTTTTTAGTGAAATTTGAGAAGAGAAGAGTCAAAACTCTACGTCAGGATGCCTTACCAGAGCGATGAAGGGACTGGGGAGTAAAAAGAATTCCTAAACTCTCCGATATATAATTCCTAATTGACTCAAAACATTTTTCTAGACTCAACAACGGCTGCTAAAAACGATCAAGCAGTGGGGGCTCCTAAGGTCGGGGAAGGCTCTGATTACCAACTTATAACGCCCTCGATGCGGCTATATCTCCCACGTGTCGAAGCACGACTTAGAGGCATAACCGCATTGAAAGCAATGTCGCAAGTGAGGTAATCTTCACACAACCCATGTAATACATAAGGGAAAGAGATACATAGTTGGCTTACAATCGCCACTTCACACAATTACATGAATAAGCATTACATCAACCGGATACAATCAAGGTCCGACTACGGAACCAAAATAAAAGAAGACTACCCCAAATGCGACAAAGGTCCCCGATCGACCACAACTGGGCTCCACTACTGATCAACTAGAACGAAACAACACAAAGGACAAGATCTTCATCGAGCTCCTCCTGAGCTTGGTTGCGTCACCTGCTCGGTAACATCGGTACCTGCAAACTGGTTTTGGAAGTATCTATGAGTCACAGGGGACTCAGCAATCTCGCACCCTCGCGATCAAGACTATTTAAGCTTATGGGTAAGGTAAAGGTATGAGGTGGAGCTGCAGCAAGCGACTAGCATATATGGTGGCTAACATACGCAAATGAGAGCGAGAAGAGAAGGCAAAGCACGGTCGATAAAAGTATGATCAAGAGGTGATCCTAAAACAACCTATGTCAAGCATAACTCCAACACCGTGTTCACTTCCCGAACTCCGCCGGAAAGAGACCATCACGGTTACACACGCGATTGATTCATTTTAATTAAGTTAAGGTTCAAGTTATCTACAACCGGACATTAACAAATTCCCATCTGCCCATAACCGCGGGCACGGCTTTCGAAAGTTCAAATCCCTGCAAGGGTGTCCCAACTTAGCCCATGACAAGCTCTCACGGTCAACGAAGGAATAGACCTCCTCCCGAGACGTTCCGATCACACTCGGTATCCCGGTACAACAAGACATTTCGACAGGGTAAAACTAAACCAGCAACACCGCCCGAATGTGCCGACAAATCCCAATAGGAGCTGCACATATCTCTTTCTCAGGGCACACCCGATTGTCTAAACTTCCGGTAGGCCAGCCCAGAGTTGCCCCTGGTGGCCACCAACGGCTGACAAGTTGGACCAACACTCAGAGGAGCACTGGCCCGGGGGTTTAAAATAATGATGACCCTTGGGCGCGCGACCCCCAAGGGAAAAGAAAAAGGCTGGGTGGCGAATGGTAAAACTAATGTTGGGCATTGCTGGAAGAGTTTTACTCAAGGCGAACTGTCAAGGGGTTCCCATAATAGCCCAACCGCGTAAGGAACGCAAAATCTGGGAACATAACACCGATATGACGGAAACTAGGGCGGCAAGAGTGGAACAAAACACCAGGCATAAGGCCGAGCCTTCCACCCTTTACCAAGTATATAGATGCATCAATTAAATAAGATATATAGTGATATCCCAACAAGTAAACATGTTCCAACAAGGAACAACATCTCCATGTTCCAACAAGGAACAAACTTCAATCTTCACCTGCAACTAACAACGCTATAAGAGGGGCTGAGCGAAGCGGTAACATAGCCAATCAACGGTTTGCTAGGACAAGGTGGGTTAGAGGCTTGGTTCAACAATATAGGAGGCATGATAAGCAAGTGGTAGGTATCGTAGCGTAGGCATAGCAAAAGAGCGAGCAACTAGGCAAGCAAAGATAGAAGTGATTTGGAGGGTATGGCATCTTGCCTGAAATCCCGCAAGGAAGAAGAACGAGTCCATGAAGAAGACAAACGGACGTAGACGAACGGATCCTCACAAACGCGACGTTACCGGAACCAACTCGAAGAAGCAACAACCGAAAAGAAGCACACAACATAGTAAACAACCAACACATAAACATGACATGATGCACAATCAAGTATGATGCATGTTCGGTTTAATTATGCATGGCATGGCAAAGTGCACAAACAACACTACAAGTTAAGTGGAGCTTAATATGCAACGGGTTGCATATTGACGGAACACCACATCAATTATTTAGTTCTCTCTCGTTTATGTACCCCAACAATATTAAATGTTGATTGACATGGCAAGGGGTGAAGCACAACAAAACTACCTATCTAGGCAAGTTTAAAAGAGGCCGAAACAACAAAACAACAAGTCCGAAAACTCCTCATATGCATATTATAGATTTGGTACTGTTCTGCCCTAAACACAATTTTAGAATTGTTAAGCATGCAAAGTGAAGCCACCATGTTAAACTAGGCAGAATTCTACCCTATTTACATATACAGTTTATTTAAAATGGAGCTACGGTTATTTAGTTATGAATTAAAGCATTTTGACATGGCATAGAGGAAAATTATATGCAAACAACATTTTAAACATCTCAAACATAGATGAAAGTGGCAAATTATTAATCTACACCAAATTCTAAGCAAGTTTCATATATAACTTATTTTAATCCGATGCACGGTTTGTGAGATATTAAATGCATGAACTCTAGGGACTATTCTGTAAAACTGCATTCTCTGGAAAAAATAACTAAATTCGCCAGGCAGAGAAAAAAAATATGAAACGGGCCAAAACTGGAGGGGCTGGGAGCGCTGCTCACAGTGGGCCTTCGAGGCCTTTGGCGCAGTGAGAAAGGTGCTGGGCCTGAGAGGAGGCCACCGTTGACCTTAGCGCCGAAGCGGCCCGGAGCGCGGTTGCGACCCAGGCGCGCAAGAGGCAGGCTGGCCTGGAGCTAGGCTTCGCGCGGTCTGACGCTGAGGTCAACGCGCGTCTGGACGAGTGGACGTTGCAGAGGTTTGCAGGCGCGCTTCTCTCCCTTGCTCGAACAAAACAGAGGAAGAAGGCGCGACGACTGCGGGTCTTGGGTGCGGGAGATCGATCCAGACCGGATCGAGGCGAGATGGGCCTTGGCGCGGATCTGGCTCAAGGGGAGTGAAGCAGGTCGACAAAGCAGAGGATCGAGCGGGCCGTGCTTCACCTTGGAGCAGGACGACGGCGGCGGCCTAGCGCGTCTCCAGCGAGGTTCAGTGTGCGGGATGGCTGGGGAGGCGGATCCGCAGCGGTGGAGGTCGGGGACAACCCGTTCTGGCCAGAGGCGAGGCCATGGGCGGTGCTGGCAGTTCCTGACGAGGTCGGGGTTGCTGGTCGGCGGCTCGGCATCGGAGGTTCATGCTTCGGGTGCCCCTGGCGGCTCGCTGGTTCGAGTCCCTGAAGACAGAGAGGGAGAGATCATGAGAGGGAGGAGACCGCAACGGGGAAAAAGAAAAAGAGAAGGGGCGCGAGGTAGAGAGGAAATCTGCTCCGGCGAGCTAGCGTATAGAGGAGGCGGGGATCAGGCGCTGGATCGGGGCCGGGGAACTCCTCGCTCTCGGGAACGAGAGGAGCGGGAGGCTGTGTGCTGGTTGGTGGGATACGGAAGGCGAGGAAGATCAGGAGTGGCTAGTCAGTGGATGGATGCATTGGGAGGATCCCAAGGTGGGAGAGGAGTGGCGGCGGGGAGAAGGATTGGATGGGACAGCCCTCCTAGGATCTAGGGTTAGACTAGTTATATAGTGAGTGGGTTAGATTAGGGGCGATCACGTCCCTCCGATCGTAATCGGGCGGTCGAGAAAAATAGACTAAGAAGTCCAATAAACAAAACGGAGATGTTTTGTAGATGTTTGGGGATGATCCGAATCCAACGGTGACGATTGCCCGGGTCGGGTTCGGGACAATTTCGGACGCGCACGTGAGGGGTTTGATGCACTGTGTAGAGGGGGTTTCGGACCGTGCGGTCGCATCGGACAACTCCGGAAGCGAAGAGGGGAAGGAGGATGGACTAGGTGGGCTGTGGCAAGACTGCGAGGGGGAGAAGAGAGAGAGAGGGCCCGGCCTCTGTTTCCGGAGACCGAAAACGTCCGACGTTAGACCGACTATAATGTCGCTATAGTTATCCGTTGGGCTATCAAATGAACTCCGAATGCGATGAAACTTGGCAGGCGGTCTATCTACACTATAATAAGACCACACGCCAACTCTCATCCCATTCCGAGAACATTTTCCGGCCACTTATAAAATAATATTTCAGACATGCCGCGGGCGTGTGCAAGTGTGTCTGGGCTCAGGACGGACAACGGAAGGAATGAGGAGACCGGGACGGATGCAAGTTTTGAAAACATGATGATGCAATGCACATGATGACATGACAAGATGCAACACGCAAGCAAAAGACATGGCAACAACATCGAATAACTAGAAGACACCTGGCACATCGGTCTCGGGGCGTTACAATCTTCCACCACAAGACCACAAGCAAAAAGGCAAGGACGAGCTTCAAGAGGAGATTGATGCATTGAGGAAGCATCGAAGGCCTTGGTCAAATGGATTCCCAAGACTACATCAAGTTCTACTTCAAGTACGACTACAACCCCAAGGATTCCCATCAAGATGGTGTGGATCCCGAAGAACAAGAACTAGAGAGTTCTTGAGGGTGACTCCACCAACCTACTTCACTCTTATCATTTTGGCAAGGACAAGTGCAAACAACTTTCAGATCTTGCACTAGTTCAAGGAGTCACAAACCCTCTTGTTGGTAAGACAAGGGACAAGGTAAAATAATGCTTCCATGGACATCATCTTGTGTACACATCACTCTATGTCTATGGATATCCTTGTTTGTTCCCTTGTGGGACTAACCCATGTAGGTATTGAAAGTGCAACTCACTCCAATAGAATGCTCCGAATGATCTACATCAACATTGAGCATCCACATCTTCATTACCTACATGAAGTCACCATCGACAAAACCCAAGGTTAGTTGATCCCTCTTAGGGGGGATATCACATCTAGGGGGAGCTTTACTCTAATCAATTGAGTTAAAGCAACTCTAATGGTGTGACTACAACAATGCTCTATGTAAAAGTGGTAACCCCACTTGTGCTTAAACGATGAGTATGACCTATGATCAAATGTTCTCATTTGACTCCTAAGTCAATATACTCATATATAGATGACCTAGTCATCGCCAATTGCTTGATAGATGCTAGAGTGTCTGTGCATGCTTCGTCACATATTTAATTTGACATTTTTATTGTGTGAGCATGTTGAATGCATATTTTTCTCATTCGAGGATATCCATTTGTTGCTTTGATTGTTTGGTTTTTCCTCCTTTGCCAAATGGATGACAATATTGCCTAAGAACTCCCTCTAGCTATCTATGCTTTTCTCGTCTCAAACTCTATTCATGCTACATCACAAAGTTTGATCAAGTGAGATTCGAACCACTCTGTGTGAGGAGCACTCGGAGTTCCTGATTCGTCATAGACTTAAACTTCCAAAACCTCTTTGTGCATTTCGGTCTGACCGATTCATCCTTTCCGGTCCTACCGAGATCACTTAGTTGATCTAGGTTTTCAATCTCGGTGCAACCGATTAGAACCTTTCAGTCACACAGAGTTGTTCCACTCGGTCACACCGACAGGGTCAGGTTATATATACTGACGGGCCAAATTTTGGAAAAAATTTAGAAACCCTTCACCCGCGCATAACCTACTCTACCTCTTCGGGTCTCCGGATCATCTTCTCGTCGCCAGCGACCTCCCACCGCTGGTCTCCGCCGCCGTCAACGGCAATCTGCTCCGCTGTTGCCGCCGTAGTGAACACTCGATGGATTAGGGTAAGTGTTCGATCCCTTGTGCTGTCTTTTTCACTCTGATTCCTAGCACAAGGACCATGTCATGTTTCTTGCCACGATTGAGATTCATCCATCCAGCTAAAACTTCCTTAGGACTAGATTCATTCGAAAAAATTTAGGGTTAGCTCTCCACAGAACTCATCTCAGACCGACCGAACTGCAGAAATCGGTCTCACCAATTCGGCCTTGGCCATTGCACATGCGCTCTTCGGTCTGACCAAAACATGCAAATCGGTGTGACCGAGTTCAAGATTCTGTGAAACCCTAGCAGTCTCGGTGCCACCGAACTGTGACTCGGCCTATCGAGTTCACTAGTTTAGGTTCCAAGTGTTGCTTCGGTATCACCGAGTTTGTCAATTCGGTAGCTCCGAGATCACTTCTGTAGAGAACTAAAACTAAACTTTTTGACTCAATTGTTTTGCAAAACTCCTGCACTTTGTGATGCTCATCTTCTCTACCTCATCTATAATCTATTCACAGGGTCTCCTTATAGTTTGCCTGCACAATGTCTGACCAAAGTGACAGCCAGAACAAATCTGAAGAACATGTCCAGATGAGTGAGGGCACTAGTCCCTCCAGCTCTTCTGATGATGGAAGCAGGAGCACTCCAAGTAACTTGCCAAAGGCAACTACTAGGACCAGGAAGAAGAAAACCTCTGATTCAGAGGATGAAGATTATGTGGCCATTGAGGATGAGGCCACTTCAAGGAAAAAGGTGCTGAAAAAGGAGTATGGCTCAGCTGCCACAGTTAAGCCAGGGATGCATAAGAAGGCACCAACAAAGAGAGTTCCAATGTCTAAGGCCAGAGCATCCACTGCTGAAACCTCCAAGCCAACTGAAGAGGCAGTTGGAGAAGGGAAGAAAAGGAAGGAAAGGGTCAAGAAGACCACTGCCAGAGTGCTTGGCCGGTCATCAATAATGAGAGGCTCAGATGAAGAGGAAGAGGATGCCGCACCAGCACCCAAAGCACAAAAGCTCATGGGAGATGCAATCAGATCAGGGGCTACTCCATCTTAGCCCAAAGATGCTCCCAAGGCTACTGCTCCAGCTCAGAAGCCTAAACCCAAGTCACTAGAAACATTCCCGCTGAGGAGAAAAACAAGGCCCCAGTGCCTGAAGCTGTTGCTGAAGAAGATGATGACTCAGTTGTGTTGAGGAAGCTGAAGCCCAAGATCCCTGACCACAATAACACACACCCTGTGGCAGAAAACATGAAAATCAGGAAGGATGCAGGACTGAGGTTATGGAGACAGTCTGATCCATATGCTATCAGGAGGAGGACTGCTGTGGACTACAGGTTTCACACCAAGGAACAACAAGACTTTTATGAGAAAATCCTGCTTGACAAGAAGCCCATTGTGTGTGACATGAAATGGGTTGACTAGGAGTACATCAAGGAGAATGAAGATCACTATCCAGGTGTATATGACAACTTTAAGACATGTGGAGTTGATACCTTTGTGGCCCAGAAGCTCACCAAGTGGAACGATGAGCTGATCATGCAGTTCTACTCCACTGCCAACTTCTATCCAGATGGGAGGATAGTTTGGATGTCTGAGGGTACCAGGTACCAATCTTCAGCTGATGAATGGGCTAAGCTGATCAATGCCCCTGCAGAGCATGAAGATGACTTGGATGTATATGCTGAGAAGAAGAAAGACCACAACACAATGGCCAACATGTACAAAGAGATCCCAGATGCTGCTTTGGATACTCACAAGTTTGGATCTGTCCACTTCTTGTTGTCTGGTCTGCCTACTATAAATTGGATCATCAGACACATAGTGCTACCCTAGTCAGGTGATCACAAGATGATCAGAGGACATGCCATCAACTTGCTACATTTGTTTGATGTGCCTTAAAAATTCAAATTCATGAGTCTGATTGTGGAGACAATCAAAAGGACAATAGCTGATCAGAAGAGGAGTTGTGGGTATGCCCCACAAATTCAGGAGCTCATCAACTCAAAGATGGGCACAGGCAAGTATCTTTTGGATAAGGAGCACCTGCCCATCTACCCTGATTTTGAAGACAATACTGTTGTAATGACTGAGGAAGATCCATCATCTGTGCAAGCACATGAGAAGAGAGAGAAGGCAAGGGCAGAGAAAGCTGCAAGGATGCCAACTGCTGAAGAGGCATCTCAAGTATTCCTGAAGAGCAGGCAAGATCATCTTGGATATCTGATTCAAGCTACACTGAGGATTGAGAAGGGCTTGGCCACCCTGACTCAGAATCAGGAAAGCCTCGAGAGGATTGTGGAAACAAAATTCTATGATCTTGATCTAAAGGTGACTGAGATTCAGACTGCAGTTGAGCAGCTTCAGGAGGAAGCAGAGGAGAAGAAGGGCAAGTCCACTACTAATGCTTTCACGCGTCTGCCACGAGGTCCGAGGTCTGATGCAGTGCTAGTCTCAAATGCTTGAGCTTCAGTGTCAGCACCAGCAGCCACAGCTCCAGTGCCACCTCCATCAGCCACTCCACCAGCTCCAACTACTTCATCGGAAGCCTTCGTCCTTGGAGTTCTCTCTACACCACCTCCCGAAGATCAAGACTGAGAGTCGTTTAGCACTATGCATTTTTGAACTTTTTGGTAACTTGTTGCCAAAGGGGGAGAAAAATGTATAGATCATAGGCTTTAAGAGAGAGTGTTGTTCCTTTTATCTCTCTTGCTATTTTGGTTGAACTTCTTTATTGAGTGCTTGTGTGAGATACTTTATTATGTCCTTGTGAGATACTTGTTGATCATGTGTTTGATCATATGCTACCCTTAATGCTTGTTGGATGATATCATCTCTTATATCCTTATATGACCATTCACAAGCTTGGTGATGAGTGCATGCTTTTAATCTCTATCATTTTGAGTGCTCCACCAAGTTGTATGTGACACGGAAGAGTTACCCATGATCCTAATCGATTGTGCATTTGCATTCAAAAGAAAATTTTAAATAATGCACAAATTTAGGGGGAGCTCTTGCTTATCACATACTTCTCAAAGAGATGATGTTTTTTTATCTTATTTATCATTTGTCAAAGCTTTGATCTATATGTTGTCATCAATTACCAAAAATGGGGAGATTGAAAGTCCAACTATCCCTGGGTGGTTTTGGTAATTCCTAACAACATATAACTCATTGAGCTAATGCTACTTAAAGATAAACATTTCAGGAAAGCTCAATGATTGGCATGGCATGGATGAGAAAAGTGGATCCCTCAAAATTCTAAGGACAAAGAATTGGCTCAAGCTCAAAGCTCAGGACTCTACATCTTTTCATTTTAAGTGATCCAAGATCACATTGAGTCCATAGGAAAAGCCAATACTATTAAGAAGGGATGAGGTGTTGCCTAATGGCTTGCTTGCTCAAAGTGCTTAGTGATATGCTCCAAAAGCCATCAACTACTTTCGCACATCCACATTTGTCCCAAACCAAAAGTCAAACTCGGCCCCACTGAATCTTTCTATCCGGCGCCACTGAGTTCAGTTGAAATAGAAACTGCCAGAAACCCTAGTCTTTTCGGTCTCACTGATAAGGATCTCGGTCTCACCGAGATGGGATTGTAATCTTTATGTTTCCCTTTGTAATGTTTCGGTCAAACCGAGATGAGCGATCGGTCCCACCGAGATTGCAATGCAAACTCTCTGTTTCCCTTTCGTTACATTTCGATCCAACCGAGATGAGCGAATCAGTCCCACCGAGTTTGCCTGCCCAATTCTATGTTAGTCCATTACCAAAATCGGTCTCACCGAGTTTGTGTAATAGGTCTCACCGAGATTACGTTATGCCCTAACCCTAACAAAATCGGTCCCACCGACTTGACATGTCGGTCCCATCGAAAATCCTAACGTTCACATTTTGAATTGATTTGGTCCCACTGAGTTTGGTGATTTGTGTGTAATGGTTAGATTTTGTGTGGAGGCTACTTATACCCCTCCACCCACTCTTCATTCGTGAGGAGAGCCATCAGAACATGCCTACACTTCCAACATACATTTTCTGAGAGAGAACCACCTACACTTGTGTTGAGGTCAAGATATTCCACTCCAACCACATAAATCTTGATCTCTAGCCTTCCCCAAGTTGCTTTGCACTCAAATCATCTTTCCACCAAATCCAAATCCTGTGAGAGAGAGTTCAGTGTTGGGGAGACTATCATTTGAAGCACAAGAGCAAGGAGTTCATCATCAACACACCATTTGTTACCTCTTGGAGAGTGGTGTCTCCTAGATTGGTTAGGTGTCACTTGGGAGCCTCCGTCAAGATTGTGGAGTTGAACCAAGGAGTTTGTAAGAGCAAGGAGATCGCCTACTTCGTGAAGATCTACCCGAGTGAGGAAAGTCCTTCATGGGCGACGACCATGGTGGGATAGACAAGGTTGCTTCTTCGTGGACCCTTCGTGGGTGGAGCCCTCCGTGGACTCTCGCAACCATTACCCTTCGTGGGTTGAAGTCTCCATCAACGTGGATGTATGATAGCACCACCTATCGGAACCACGCAAAAAATCTTCGTGTCTCCAATTGCATTTGCACACTCCAAACTCCTCCCTTCACCTTCACATCCAATTGTTTTACTTTCCGCTGCTATAATCTTAGAATTGCATGTGTAGGTTGATTGCTTGACTTGTGCTAAGTTGCTAAAATCTGCCTAGAACTTAAATTGGGAAAAGGCTAGATTTTTATTTGGTCAAGTAGTCTAATGACTCCCCTCTAGACATACTTTCGATCCTACACACGGTGAAGAAGATAGGGGAGATCAAACCGCTCTTGGACCCTTGGCTTCCTTGTAATGATGTTATTAGTTGAGTCAAGAATGGTCTTGAACGAACATGCCATGCTAGACGAGGTGATGACGTCGCACCGATCAATGAGTTCCTCCACCACATCATCTTTCCGATTGGGGCAAGAATAACGTGGTCGTTTCTGGCCTGTTCCCTCCATGGAGAAGACGATCGAACAATGGCAGAAGGAAGGGTGAAGGCAAATGGAGGAGGGAGGAAGAGCGTGCGACAACAGTTCCAAATCGAGAGGGAAAGGTGAAGAGTCGATGGATGGTTGCCAGTTTGCCACGGTACACGAAGAGGCGCCCCAGCCTACATGTCCATTTGGAAATTGTACAAAAGGACTCACTGTCGTCTCACTGACATGTTGGAACGGGACCACATGTCAACGAAACATGGTGTGTAATTTCTCGTGCAATATGCGATCTGGCCACGTTGGCCAAAGGTGCCGCATTAGTTATCGACCTTTATTGTTTTAACATACAATCTGAGTGGATAGCTCCTGTGGTCATCACACATGAGCGGATATATATAGGTGGGCTAGGTGGGCAGGCGGCAACAATCTAAGTGCTAAAAGAGTTGATCCAATGCTTGGTTTTGTTTGGATTTTCCAACTATGACCATTGGATAGAGTGAATCAATGGCTTATGTTCAAAGTTATTCTCATACTATAGAATGGTATAGGAACGTGGGGAGATTTGGTTGATTTTATATCGCTGAATAATATAAAATATTATGAGTGCAGACGCTCCACCGCGAGGTTTGTTGCTCCTTCTTGGTCGTCAAGAATCTATGTTCTTCCACTCTTTCGTTTAAGACATGAGCTTTGTTCATCCTTTTGCCGACACGCGGGACATCTATATGCCTCCATTTTAAAAATCATACTATATGCCTCCATGACACGCGGGACATCTAGCATAAAGGTGGCGAGTCATGCAAGAAAATGGAGATATGAAGTGCGTAAGTGAGTCATGCACTTCGATGGCACCTAGTACTACGCAATAGTTTTTCTCCTTGATGGCACATGAATAGTGCACATACTCAATGACAGAGCACGGGATGGTAGCCATGGACATGGTCGGCCCTTTTTGAAGAGAGTACTAATAAATAACTTTGATGTGTCCCGTCAACTCACAGAACGACGAGAAGCTTGCTTACTATGCCTTCTCCCTCGCCAACGTGTGCGCGGTGGCTCGCAACACGAGGAGAAACTTTTGCTTACAAGCGGAGGATGTGCAGTAGTTCATTTGGTGTCAGATTGCCAGAAGTACTACTATAGTACCATCATTATTGTTCGACTTCCGGAAGAGGAGAAGAGCCAAGCGCAAGGTCACCTACTAACCTAGTATAGTACTACTATAGCCAAAGCTGGTCCACCTTTTTAGAGCATGGTTAATTAATATACGCAGCTCTTGCAGCGGCACATCATTCAGAGAAAGTACTCTCTTCGTAGGAACAAAGGAAGTGAAAGAAAAGTTGGAGTGGATGCTAGATTGCCAATTAAAACATGATTACATAGGAAAAAATCCTATAGCATTCTCTCCTATGAATCAAATGACCAATGTAGGAAAATTATGAGGGGGGTCTCTCCAATAGTGTTCCTCGACTCGCACCTAGCATCACGGTGGTTGAACTTGGAGTCATTCATCTGGTACACGTGGCATCTCAGATCTGGATACAAGGTGACGCGAACTCTCACTTCGTCCGCCATTTGAAGTGGCGCGCCGGTGGAGGGCTAGCATACTCCAATATTAGGTTGGTTCACTACAAAAAAAGACACATCCGTGACATTTTGGGCCGAACAATTTTTTTTCTGTCATACATATGACACTTCTATGACGATAATTGTGACAAAACCCGGTATCATCATAGATGTGGTGGGATCCTACTTCTATGACAAAAAATCATGACAGAAAATGGGCTTTTCGTCCTGGGCGGGCCGGAGACGCAGCTGCATGACATTCTTTGGGCCACCCATGACGGAAAAAACCATGGTAGAAGCGAGGGCGAGGAAAATTTCGGGTAGTTCCCGTTTATGGTGGGAGGTCGGGGGCCGAGCGATGCATGTTTCTCTCATACACGTACGCGTGTGTGTGTGAGGCGTTGGCTCTAACTGAACCCGAGCGAGGCGTTGGGCTCTAACTGAACCCGAGCGATTGTACTGCAGGCTACGCGTTACTGAACCCGAGCAATCGATCGATGGATGTTAACTGAACCCGATCGAGCGATTCCTTCGCTAGTGCTGCTAACTGAAGCCGATCGATTGGATGAACAGTGAGCGTTGTGGGGGGAGGGGGGGGGGTTGGATGAACAGTGAGCGGTGGCGTTGCCTCTGGATGAACAGGACCCCGTGGTGTGGAGGGCTGGATGAACAGTAGACGGTGAAGGGGTGCTCGTGGAGGGGTGGTTGAACAGGACCCCGTGGTGTGGAGGGCTGGATGAACAGTAGACGGTGGAGGGGTGCCCGTGGAGGGGTGGTTGAACAGTAGCCGGTGTAGTAGCGCGCGGTGGAGGCTGGATGAACAGGAGCCCGTGGAGGCTGGACGAGGTCGACGGTAGCCCGTGGAGGCTGGAGGAGGTCGACGATGGAGATGAACATTATCCCTTGGAGTCCCATTTTGCGGTACGCCACACCCCTCCCGATGAACATGACCCCCGTTTCGACCGTAGGAGGTCCGTTTCATCCGTTTTGCGGTACGCCACACCCCTCCCGATGAACAGGACCCCCGTTTCGACCATAGGAGGTCTGTTTCGTCTATTTTGCGGTACGCCACACCCCTTCCGATCAACAGGACCCCCGTTTTGACCGTAGGAGGTCCATTTCCTCCATTTTGCGGTACGCCACACCCCTCCCGATCAACAGGACCCCCGTTTTGACCATAGAAGGTCAGTTTCGTCCGTTTTGCGGCACGCCACACTCCTCCCGATCAACAGGACCCCTGTTTCGACCGTAGGAGGTCTGTTTCCTCTGTTTTGCGGTACGCCACACCCCTCTCCATGAACACGACGCATTCCGTTGCCTCCCAATGAACACGACGCATTTTGTTGCCTCCCCATGAACACGACGATGACGCTGTTTCTCCATTCCGACCCAGCCATGTACATGAGCCCTCGCCATACGTATGCGCGAGTAGGCGTTCGAGACCCTGCCTGTATGTACGTACGTGGCCGTATTTTCTTGCTTGCACCCTCGCCACTGTACGTACGTGTACATGCTACGTGCGCGCCTCTACTATGACACGTACGCACTGTCGGATTTCGGGTTCCGGCAGACCCTTGAGGTTCGAACACTGGGGTGCGCGTGGAGATTTCGCCTTCTACCTACCTGCACCCCTCCGCCTCGCTAAGATCTAAGCTATGGAAAGAACAGCACAAGAGACACAGGGTTTATACTGGTTCGGGCCACCGTTGTGGTGTAATACCCTACTCCAGTGTGTGGTGTGGTGGATTGCCTCTTGGGCTGATGATGATGAGCAATACAAGGAAGAACAGCCTCGCGAGGGTCTGTTCTTGGCTGGGGCGATGAACTGCTGGGAGGAGTTCAATCACCCTTCTCTCTCTCTCTCTCTCTCTCTCTCTCTCTCTCTCTCTCTCTCTCTCTCTTCTCGATTCTCTCTCCGATTTCGATCTGATCTCCGGTCTCCGATCTCCAATCTCCCCTCTACCCTGTGGGTGGCTTGTCCTATTTATAGGCAAAGGCCCTGGGCCTCTTCCCAAATATTGAGCGGGAAGGGCGCCAACAATTGGCCATTTTGAAGGGGAACATCTGGTACACTTATCCTGACTAAAGTTGGTCCTCGCCTGCCGAAGGCTCTGGTGGTGACGCTGGCTTGGGATCCACAATGACTTCCCCCCTGCCGTTGGACTGGTCTTGATCTCGTTGCACCGAAACGGGTGCCTTTGCTTGATGCTCTCTCCTGCACTTTCTCCCTTTGCACCAAAGAGGAAAGGAGGACACTGCGCGGCTGGCGCCCGCCTGGCGCCTTTGGTCATCATGGCTTGCGTCACGGGCACCTTGTGAGGTACCCCGCCTTGATCTCTCCGCCTCCTCGCGAGCCAGCCTGATGAGGCCGTGCCTGAGGAAGCTCCGTGTCGTCCGCCCCATGAGGCTTGGCCCCTCGCGAGGGTCTTGGGTCTGTGTTGATGAAGATGGGCCGCGCTAGGCCTCCTTTTGAGCCACGCCGCGGGCCGCAGGCAGGCAAGTCTGGGGACCCCCGGTCCCAGAACGCCGACAATAGCCCTTGGGCCCAAGGCGCGTCCGGACTTGGCCGTGCAGGGAGGCGAATGGGCAAGAGCGAAGCGCCGCGGGCCCTAACAGCATGCGGCCTTGGGCGCCGCATGGCGGTTGACTGGACATGGGCGCCTCAGCAACCACGCGAGTTGATAAGGGAGCGGCATCTCCCTAGGCTTTGCTTTTTGCTTTCTCCAGTTGCTGCTCAGATCCCCTTTCTTGCGCCTCTCCTTCCTTCCTCCAAAATTTCCAGATCTACTTCGACCGCGTGACCTAGGAAGCCATGGCGCCTCGTCAGTCCCCGGCCGGAGCTTGGTACTCGTCTATCCTGGACTCGCTGAACGTGTCTGAGGCGAGCCTCGCCCGATTGCGCCGGATGGTGGTGGCGCAGGGCATCGACGGGGCGAAGGTGTTCAAGGCCGGCTCCGCCACCCCTGAGGGCCAAGGGAGCACCTTCTATCCATTCTTTGTAAGCGCCATTGCTGCTGGCCTGGTGCCTCCCTTCTCGGAGTTCTTCTTCTCTATCCTTCGCCATTATAAGCTACAGGCTTTGCATCTCCACCCCAACTCCGTCCTTCTCCTGGCAATCTTCGCCTATTACTGCGAGGCTCACGTTGGGGTGCAGCCCTTAGTGGCCTTGCTGCGCCACTACTTCTACCTCCGGACCTCTCGCGGTCCTGCTTCCGCGTGCGCGAGCTTCATCGCATACGGTGGCGCCATTGCCATTTCAAACCCTGGGAAAAGGATTGAGGGCTTCAGGAGCAAGTGGGTCTTGGCAGATGCTGGGCGCATCCACCCTCGGCAGATCTTGCCCACGGAGCAACCCACGAGCTCCAACGATTGGGGTCGAGCGGAGCTCGCGGACCCCCGCGTGAAGCTGGTGTTGGAGAAGATGGACGCGGATATGAGGCCGGCCAACATGGCGGCGGCGAAGCTGACCGGCGCGTCGCTGCCGAGGGAATTCCTGGAGCACCAGCTGGCTCCGCTTCGGCAGTACTCACTTCCGATGTGGAGGCCCCATCCGAGCCCCGCGGCCTTGGCCAACGAAGATCTGGCTGCGGTCCTCCAATCTCTGGTCGGGGGCGATGTGGCGAGGTTGGAGGGCGCTCCTACGCCCTTGTTCCTCCGCGACGACTGGGAGCAGGTTGTGGAGTCCATGTCCGTCTTCAACGGGGACGGGCCCGTGCCCATGGAAACTCCCGGGGAATCGGTGGACGTGTCCTCCGACGACTCCAGCGAAGAGGAGGAAGGAGGGGAGCGGGAAAAAGGGCCTGACTCCGGGGCGACTGACGGAGACTCAAGGGCTCCCCTCCCCCGGCGCAGGTCCTGGGCTCTCCGCCTCTCTCTGAGCGATGACGACGAGGATGATGATGAGCAGGGCGGCGGGAGCTTGCCCCCGAACCCGAAGAAGGACAGGACCGGGCTGATCTCACGCAGGTCTGCCCCGGCCCCGAGGCGGACCGCAGACGCGCCTTCTGCTCCCGAGCTTCCCAAGGTTGACCCTTCCAGCCGGCTTTCAGGCTTCAAATTTGGCCGGAGGCTGCCTGAGCTCACTGGCGACGACCCGTAAGCGCTTGATTCTTGTCTTTATTTCTTGTTCTGCCGCTGAGTGTTGACGTCCACATCTTTTGGACAGGCTGGCGCCCGCAGCAAAGAAGCTGAAGGGAGCTCCTGAGGTTCCATCCGTGGCAGCGCCTCTGCCTGCGAAGGAAGGTGACCGCGACGCACGGGCTTCTCCTGCCCGGTCGTCCTCGCGAGGCCTGGTTGAGCCGGCTAGGGCGAGCTCAGCCCCCATGGCCCAAGTGACTCCCGAGGTGCCTTTGCATGCTGCCGCCACTACAGCCATTGGGGCGCAGCAGGCTCCGCCTCAGGATGCTGTGGTCGCGCTGCCGCCTTCTCCTCTTACTCCACCGACTGCTGTCTCTCCAACTCCTCCTGCCGTTCTGGATCGTGCTGTGGCTAAACTGGACCGGCTGCGGCAGGATCTTCTTGGCGCCGACCCTCGCTTGGTGGCCGGGCGCTTGGAGCTGGCTTCAGGATGGATTCGCTCCGACGCTTCGATTCGGGCGGCGCTGGTCCAGGCCTCGACGGCTTGCGATGAGGAGAGGCAGGCTGTCCTTGAGGCGAAGGCTGCTCGTGACGCAGCCCTGGGGGAGGTGGTCGACGTCCGTGGTCGCTGCAAGGCGCTGGAGGACGAGCTGCAAGGCCTGCGGGACCAGCTCGCGAAAGAGGCCCGCCTTCGCCAAGAGCAGGAAGAAGGCGTGAAGGCTCGCGAGGCGGCCGTCAAGGAGAGGGAGGTCAAGCTCAAGAGGTGCCGTGACCGCCTAGGCGCGCTGGAGCAGGAGTTGGGGGCGAGGAAGGTCGAGCTGGACGACAAGGCCCAGGTTCTTGCCGAGGACCGCGTGGCCTTCGCGGAGATGGAGGCGAAGGCTCGCTCCTCGCTGAGGACGCTTTACGACAGTGACCTAGAGAGCCCGCTGGCTGGCGCCGAGGACGGCCCCGCCAAGCTGCTTCCCTTCCTGGTTCGCGCTCTTGAAGATGTCGCCCTTGGCCTTGGCCCCACGGCCAAGGCCGAGGCGCGTGTCCTGTCTTCTGCAGCGCTGATGCGGGTCCTCACCCACATCTACCTTCGCGATCCCGGCGTCGACCTCGACAGCCTACTGGAGCCAGTAAGCGGCGAGCGTGCCGCTGCCGCTGCCGAGGCCGTGAAGGGTCGCACGGAGGCTCTGCTAGGGAAGTTCCGGGCCTTCAGCACCAAGCCGCAGCAAGGCGTTGCTGATCCCGCTGCTCCATGAAGTGAACCCACTCCGCGCTGCTCCACCGCCGACAAGTGACTCCGATGTGGCTCTTGTCCTGCCTTTAATTCCTGCACATGTATCATGCCTCGGGGAGGCGTTTAAACTTGCGTTCGGCATTGAGATAACAGTGTGGACTGTAATATTTGCTTTTGAATTCCTTGAAATTTACGCTTTTCCTTCCTACTTGCTTATGTTCTACGCCGGCAGAGCCCGGCCCCGCGCATACCTCAGCCGCCGTTAGCCCCGACCGGAAACCAGGACGGGACCAAGGAGTGAGGGGCTACGTGAAAAGTTAGGCTCCTGAGTCGCGATGCTCAGGAGTCCCCCTTGGCGCACGAATAGCAAGTAGGGAGGTGTGATGTGGGTGGATCTACCGTTCTACGTCTGCAGAGCCCGGCCACGCGCATACCTCAACCATCGTTAGCCTTTCGGAACTAAGGAGTGAGGGGCTACGTGACCAGTTAGGCTCCTGAGTCACGATGCTCAGGAGTCCCCTTGACGCTCAAACGGCCTTCGTACCTTGGCTTCGCTCGGGGAGAGACGTGCGACGAACCAGGCCCAGGGGGGCCTGGCTAGGTGGCGTGCGTCTGGGCGTGACCCAGGCGCAGCCCCCGTGCCTAGCCCCCTCGTGCGGCACTCCCGAGGGGAGGCGTTACGATGAGGCTAGACACTGAACTCTGGGCTCCCTGAGGTTGATGCGGCCCGGGGGCCGCCCTCAGTTGTTTATGACCAGCGCGGAGCATAGCGCTTCTGTATGTGTACGGGCACAACCGCTCCTCGGAAGTGTCATCAGCCAGCGCGGAGCATGGTGCTTCCACTGGTATGTGGGAGGGGGCTCCCCTCCGGAGGAGCCCCCGGGGCGTGTACAGCCCCGCCCTGACACGTCGCTGGCATGGTAGGGCCTGGCGAGGTGTATCCAGGCACCCGTGAGCCAGCGCGGGACTCACGGGGCCCTACCTCTAGGCGGGTTGCGCCTGGCACTGGGCCTTATCTTGTGATGTGTCCCTGCAAATTTGTTAGATGCCGGCACTCTACGTCCTTGGGTCTCGGCCCTCGAGCTGGTCTCAGCCGTCGCTGGTATGCCAGGTCGCGATGCCGTGGACAAGGCCAGAGGGTGAGGGCTGGAGAGCCAGTAAGATCCCTGAGTCGCGATGCTCAGGTACCCCCCCTTTAACGTGCAAGTGGTCGGCATGCAGAAGAAGAGGTGCCGTGGACAGGCATCAAATAATCAAGCATGGTGGGTCGAACGCATAGCCGAAAATAAACGCAAAAGGGGATACATGCCGCTGGGTCTGGCCCGGGCGACTTGGGGGATGATGCAGCCCGAGGGGCGGCCCCAACAAGGTAAGCTAACAACATAAAATAAAAGGGATACATGCCCCAGGGATGGACCCACGCGGCCTGGGAATAATGCAGCCCTGGGGGGCGCTCCCAGCTGGAAATGAAACTTGAAAGATGTCACCTGATGATGTTGAGGCCGAAGGAGTGTTGGTGTAGCAGACTCGGTGGGCTGCGGAAGCCGATCCTCACGAGCCCCCAGGCCCAGGGGCCTCGGGAGGCTCCGGAGGCGCTGGTGGCTCCTCGCGAACCATCTCCATCTCCGCCAGGGCTGCGGAACGCCTGGCCTCTTGAGCCTCCATGATGCCCCTCATGAGGCGCTGGTACGTGGCAGCCGTGTTCGGCAAGCCGTAAGGCATGCGAACATAGCTGTGGGGTGGACCTTCGCAGCGCCCCACTCGCGAGGGCCAGAGGCGCTCCAGAGAGGCGACTCGATTGAGCCTGGTATGTCGATGCAGACACGCAGCCCACCATCCTCGCCTGGATGGGGAGCCACAACTGGTAGGCGGTGGCCGCCTCTCATGACTCTTGACTCCTGTAGCTCCTGAATGGTCTTGCTGACGAACAAGGTCTGGCCCTCCTTGCCTTACTCCTTCTTGAGGGAAACGTGCTTCGAAACACGCCTCCATGTGGTGCCCAAGCGCCTCCCTCGTGACCTTAGCCAGGTCGGTGGCCCTCTAGGGGAGAGCCCCCGAGCCCTGCCTGAGGAGGGCGCCGGGCGCGCTTTCCTATGCGATGGAAGGAGGTTCCCCCTGGGCAGGCGCGGGCCTTGAGGGGCCTGCCTCCTGAGGGGTCGGGCCAGACAATGTCTTCTTCTTCTTGGGGGCGGTCTCGGGAAGCCTCCTGCTTCCGTGATCCGGGTCTTCCAGCGATGCGGCCTGAAAGGCTCGTTCCAGGGAACACACCGCGTCCTTCTCTTCACAGGGCACCGTGATGACTCCGCCACTTCCTGGCATCTTGAGGACGTTGTAGCCGTGGTGAGTTACGGCCATGAACTTGGCCAGCGCTGGGTACCCAAGGATGGCGTTGTACGATAGGAGAATGTGAGCGACGTCGAAGTTGATGAGCTCGGTGTGGTAGTTGTCGCGTGCCCCGAAGGTGACAGGGAGGCGGACCTGCCCAATCGGGACCGTGGAGCCGTCGGTGACTCCGGAGAAAGGCTTGGTTGGCTGAAGCTGGTTGTAGGGCACTTGGAGATTGTTGAATGTTTCCACGGACATGACGTTGAGCCTTACCCCGCCATCGATGAGGGTCCTGGTGACCACCACGTTGCTGATGATTAGGGAACAAAGCATCAGGAGGACTCCGGCTGTGGCCGCACACTTGAGCTGATCTGCTGAGCTGAACGTGATGGCGCACGCTGACAACCTGAGAGGGTGCGTGGCTTCAAGCTTGGGGAGGACTGCATTCACTTCGCGGGCGAACTGCTTGAAGATGCATTGAGAGGCTGGGACTTGAGCCCCGCCCAGGATGCAGGCGATCGCGTGCGGCTCCTGGAAGCCCCCAGCCCCCTCGTCCTGATGGCGGTCCTCATTTCTCCTTGGCTGCGGCGGCAGCGGAGGGAGGCCTGCGTTGCCTGGCGGGCGATCCTCGCGAGGCTGATCCCTCCAGTCTCCCTCGCGAGGCGGGTCTTGCCAGCGATCCTCGCGAGGTCGATCGCGCCACCCTTGGCGCGGGCAGCGGTCTTCCCAGCATCCTGCGTTCCTTCCTCCTCCTCGACCGTAGCCCCGGTCACCGCGGTTAGGGCGACGGCCGATCCTTCCTTCTCGCACGGCTCAGAGCTCTTGACATTCATTGGTGTTGTGGGTGTGGAGGTCGTGGTACACATAGTACGACTGCCCTTGGAAGATTCGGGCTGATCTCTGCCCCGCTTGGTGTCTGGTTCTGCCGCGAGCACGGCAGCCCCCTTGCGCTTCACATCCTTGGCCTTGGGCTTCTTCTCTTTTGGGTCCGCGGCAGGCAGCTCGAGGAGGGAGAGATGCCCTTCTTCAGCCCTAGCGCACTTGGTTGCCAAGTTGAACAACTCCAAGGAAGTGCACAGGTCTTCATGCGTCACCAGCTCCTCCTTCATCTTGACGTCGCGCACGCCGTCGAAGAAGGCTGAGATGATGGCCTCCTCGGTCACCTTGGGAATCTTGAGGCGTGCGTTGTTGAAGCGCTGGATGTACTTCTGTAGGGTCTCTCTGGGTTGTTGCTTGACGTGGCGCATGTCACTCACGGCGGGTGGCCGGTCGCGAGTACCTTGGAAGTTGGCGATGAAGCGGGTGCGCATCTCGTCCTAGGAGGAGATCGTGCCTGGAGCCAGGTTCAGGAGCCAGGTGCGGGCCTCGTCCTTGAGCGCCATGGGAAACCAGTTTGCCATGACCTTCTCGTCTCCGTTGGCAGCTTCGATGCCCAGCTCATAGAGCTGGAGGAACTCCGCAGGGTCGGCCGTGCCGTTGTAACGAGGAGGCAGGTCTAGCTTGAACTTGCCGAGCCACGCGACGCTGCGTAGCTCGGTGGTGAAGGCACGGCAGCCTGCTGTGGCCACGGGAGGCCTTGGGTGACGGAGAGCTTGGTCTTGCATGTCCCCACGCGCTGCAGCTGGGAGCAGCGCGGGGTCTTGACGTGCGGGAGCAGGAACATGGTCGCAACATGCTGGAGCAGGGAGCGCCCGGGCAGCTTCTTGCGGGCGAGGGACTTCTTGGCAGCTCTGCTCTTGCCGCGCTGGCACCTGACGGAGCGGGTTTCGCCCAGGGGCCACGCGCCTTGGAGCCATGGCACCTTCTTGAGGAGGAGGCGGCTGGGGCGCCCCCAGAGCTTCGTTGCCCGCGCGGGGCGGGGTGCGGTGCAGCGGAATGGACGGCGCAGGAGAGCCCCCTGCGGCACGGACGAGCTCGGCGACACAGTCGAGCCATTCTTCGTAGACGTCGTCGACGGGACGGTAGCGCAGGAGCTTGTTTGCCGCGATGAGCGCAACTCGAGCCTCCATGGCTGCGCGGAGTGCGCGGGACGAAGAACCAGCTGGGGTGAGCGAGAGAGTAGTGGTGCGGCCGTCTTGCCGCACGGACGGATGCTGAGACGACGCTTGCTGCTCGTCCCCTGCCGGGCCGGTGGCGGCGTTGACGGCAGGTGACGGGGAACAGCGAGGACGCCCGCCGACAGGATCCGTCTGGGCGATGCGGGAAGCGAGAGCGGCCCGGCGCTCGGCGCGGGCCCGACGAGCGTTAGACATGGACGCGATGGTCGGAGGAGAACGGGGTGGTGGAAGACGAATTCCGGCGCACCCCTACCTGGCGCGCCAAATGTCAGATTTTGGGTTCCGGCAGACCCTTGAGGTTCGAACACTGGGGTGCACGCGGAGATTTCGCCTTCTACCTACCTGCACCCCTTCGCCTCGCTAAGATCTAAGCTATGGAAATAACAGCACAGGAGACACAGGGTTTATACTGGTTCGGGCCACCGTTGTGGTGTAATACCCTACTCCAGTGTGTGGTGTGGTGGATTGCCTCTTGGGCTGATGATGATGAGCAATACAAGGAAGAATAGCCTCGCGAGGGTCTGTTCTTGGCTTGGGCGATGAACTGCTGGGAGGAGTTCAATCACCCTTCTCTCTCTCTCTCTCTCTCTCTCTCTCTCTCTCTCTCTCTCTCTCTCTCTCTCTCTCTCTCTCTCTCTCTTCTCGATTCTCTCTCCGATTTCGATCCGATCTCTGGTCTCCGATCTCCGATCTCCCCTCTACCCTGTGGGTGGCTAGTCCTATTTATAGGCAAAGGCCCTGGGCCTCTTCCCAAATATTGAGCGGGAAGGGCGCTAACAATTGGCCATTTTGAAGGGGAACATATCCTGACTAAAGTTGGTCCTCGCCTGCCAAAGGCTCTGGTGGTGACGCTTGCTTGGGCTCCACAATGACTTCCTCCCTGCCGTTGGACTGGTCTTGGTCTCGTTGCACCAAAACGCGTGCCTTTGCTTGATGCTCTCACCTGCGCTTGCTCCCTTTGCACCAAAGAGGAAAGGAGGACACTGCGCGCTTGGCGCCCGCCTGGCGCCTTTGGTCATCATGGCTTGCGTCACGGGTACCTCGTGAGGTACCCCGCCTTGATCTCTCCGCCTCCTCGCGAGCCAGCCTGATGAGGCCGTGCCTGAGGAAGCTCCATGTCATCCGCCCCACGAGGCTTGGCCCGTCGCGAGGGTCTTGGGTCTGTGTTGATGAAGATGGGCCGCGCTAGGCCCCCTTTTGAGCCATGCCGCGGGCCGCAGGCAGGCAAGTCTGGGGACCCCCATTCCCAGAACACCGACAGTAGCCCCTGGGCCCAAGGCGCGTCCGGACTTGGCCGTGCAGGGAGGCGAATGGGCAAGAGCAAAGCGCCGCGGGCCCTAAGAGCCTGCGGCCTTGGGCGCCGCGTGGCGGTTGACTAGACGTGGGCACCTCAGCAACCACGTGAGTTGATAAGGGAGTGACGTCTGCCCAGGCTTTGCTTTTTTGCTTTCTCCAGTTGCTGCTCAGATCCCCTTTCTTGCGCCTCTCCTTCCTTCCTCCAAAATTTCCAGATCTACTTCGACCGCGTGACCTAGGAAGCCATGGCGCCTCGTCAGTCCCCGGCCGGAGCTTGGTACTCGTCTATCCTGGACTCGCTGAACGTGTCTGAGGCGAGCCTCGCCCGGTTGCGCCGGATGGCGGCGACGCAGGGCATCGACGGGGCGAAGGTGTTCAAGGCCGGCTCCGCCACCCCTGAGGGCCAAGGGAGCACCTTCTATCCGTTCTTTGTAAGCGCCATTGCTGCTGGCTTGGTGCCTCCCTTCTCGGAGTTCTTCTTCTCTGTCCTCCGCCATTATAAGCTACAGGCTTTGCATCTCCACCCCAACTCTGTCCCAGAACGCTGACACGCGCCTCTACTACGACATGTGCGCGCCTCTACATCGACCAGTATATATGTATGTACACGTTCGCGACCAGAATGACAATGCTACGTACGCTTCGACCAGGTGGGTCCCGACTGTCAGGCACTTCCTTGCCTGCGAAGATGTAGCTGGTGGGTCCCAACAGTCAGGGGGGCGAATCGTTTTGTTTTTTTGCCCGGACGCACTTCCTTGCGTGCGAAGATGTAGCTGGTGGGTCCCAGCAGTCAGGGGGGCGAATCATTTTTTTTTGCCCGGACGCACTTCCTTGCGTGCGAAGGTGTAGCTGGTGGGTCCCAGCAGTTAGGGGGGAAACTTTTTTTTTCACGAAATACGGTGGCCCGTCCGGTGGGTCCCTACTGTCAGGTGGAGGAATCATTATTTTCTGCGTAATAAGGAGGCACTTCCTTGCTGCCGCCGTGGACCCAGCTGTCAGCCTCTCCACGTACAGTCCACGTCCGATGGAAGTCGTTCATTGACCACGTTGACCACGCTGCACCGAGAGCACCAGGGCGGTGGACGACGGCGAGGCCTAGGAAGGGGATGACGCGGAGCCGGTGAAGATGCGGCAGTGGATGCCCACACGGAGAGGAGTATGAGGGTTCACTCGTTCGGCTGCGGTGTGAGGTTGCCGTCGCTGTAGGGCCTGGCCAGCGGTGGGAATAGTAGGGGGCGGTGAGGCCTCCGCGGAAGCACAGCCGGCCACGGGAGGCAGGAGCAGGCAGCACGACCGGCGCTGCTTTGGGCGGCTGGAGCAAGAAGACCAAAGGTTGAAGAAGCACTATGGCCGTTGGATGGACATCGTGCGGTCACTTGAGCTAGAATCGTTCATATTGACTAAGTTGACATAGCCCTCCGTCCCCGTCAACTTAGTAGGCCCACAAGTCAGCCTCCCCACCAAGGTGGGTCCCAGCTAGCAAGGGGAGTATTCATTTTTTTTGTGCGTAATA
>NC_041386.1:144141468-144156156 GCF_002162155.2 Triticum dicoccoides
TTTTTCACGAAATACGATGGCCCGTCCGGTGGGTCCCAACAGTGAGGGGGGAAACGTTTTTTTTGTGAAATAAGGTGGCCCGTCTGGTGGGTCCCCGCTGTCAGGTGGAGGAATAATTATTTTGCGCGTAATAAGGAGGCACTTCCTTGCGGCCGCCATGGACCCAGCTGTCAGCCTCTCCACGTACAGTACTCTTCCGATGGAAGTCGGTCATTGACCACGTTGACCACGCCGCGCTGAGAGCACCAGGGCGGTGGACGACGGCAAGGCCTAGGAAGGGGACAACACGGAGCCGGGGAAAATGCAACAGTGGAAGCCCGCACGGAGAGGAGTACGAGGGTTCACTGGTTCGGCTGCGGTGTGAGGCTGCTGTCGCCGCAGAATAACAGGGGGTGTGGGTGAGTGGAAGGATGGCCTGGCCAGCGGTGGGAGTAGTATGGGGGCGGTGAGGCCTCCACGGCAGCACAGCCGGCCATGGGAGGCAGGAGCAGGCGGCACGACCGGCGCTGCTTTGGGCGGCTGGACCAAGAAGACCAGCGGTTGAAGAAGCACTATGGCAGTTGGATGGACATCGTACGGCCACTGAAGCTAGAATCGTTTATATTGACTAAGTTGACAAAGTCCTTAGTACGCTCCAACTTAGTAGGCCCACAGGTCAGCCTCTGAAACGGTGCGCCCTAGATGTCAGGGGGAGGAATCATTTTTTGGGCGGACGGAGCTAAGAATATCTGAGATTGAAGAAGAAGCACGACATCCGTTGGATAGACATCCAACGGCCACTGCTGCTAGAATCGTGTGTTGACTATAATAAGTTGACAAAGCCTTGCATACGCGTCAACTTATTTTTTAGGGGATGCTCACTTAGTAGGCCCACAAGTGTGTGGCAGAGAACTTATAGCCCATTTGCATTTTGTAAGAATGTGCAACCCATTTTTGAATTCTAATGGAATTTACAACAACCCATTTACAATTTGTTAAAAGTACAACCCATTTTCTAGCTAGGACAACGATTAATAATTTGAACCAACCGTTGAAGACAGAATTCAATAAAATTTCCCACATTTTGATGGGATCCAAAATATTTTTATCCCGAAATTTCTAGTCAGATTAAATATAAATTTGTATCACGTAAAAATCCAACGAAACATTGCGCGCGCAACAATGAAAATTTAAGATTTTCAAAATCCATAAATAATATTTTATAAACTAATTTCGCGTTTGGTGCATTTTTTTATAGTTACTGCCCAGTTCTTATAATTACATCCCATTTATTATTTTTAAAGCCCATTTTCCTGTTAAGCCTAATGCATCCCTCCTAGGAAAGATTTGCAGCCCAGCGGGGCGGAGAATAACAAGTTGACCTTGCTTGGGTATTCCTCAAAAAGACATATAGCTGGGCTAGCCATTTTCATCTTGAAAAAAATTAGTATCTGGGCTAGATATCTGGGCTGGGCTAGACGGGCCACAGCCCGCCCAGTTAATACCCTGCTCTCCTCTGAACAACAACGAAATCATTGCCAAGAAAAACTCTGCAGTGCTCACGCCTCAAAAACACAAATACTGCTCGAGCTGCTTGGTCCCAGCTGTCGGCGCACCTTGTGCAATTCTCTCGTTTATATTGACTACATAGGTTGACAATGGTGTGGGACCGTGATGTCAAGAAACCAGGAGAAAGCAAAAAAACATATAGTTGTACATAATAAGGAGGCACTTGCGTACGTACGGCTATGGCCCTAGTGGGTCCCTAGTGTCATCCAGTCAAAATAAAGTCATGTCATGAATCCTCATGTTCGTTGACGATGTTAACAATGCTCGGCGCCACAGCGAGCGCAACAACTTGAAGGACAACGGAGAGGGCCTCGTGGGCCCTACGGATGGTCTGATACAGCGCCCACTGCTCATTCAAGAAGCCAGGATCATCGGACACCTATGAGCACCTTCGAGAAATTGAGACGACATGAAATGGTAAGGCCGCATTTGGGAGCTCTGGTTTATTTCAAACCTGTATTAACATACAAGTGTAATTTACTCGTCATCGGAAACAACACGTAAAATATAGGCGTAATGAAACCGAGGGCCCGAGGTCTGTAAGTAAAACCGGCGGGTTACGCGTGTAATTTGAGAGACCAGTGTATATTTTACGAGCACTACTATATGGACGACATTACCAGACGATACATCCACGACGTGCGTATCATGCCATCCATGGGCAAGGCTGAAACAGCAGCTAACGGCTGGATTAGCAATCATCCGAGTGTCGTTCAACGTTTTTATCATGTGTGAAGTACTTCCAATATTTTAGTAGTCGAAATCGAGCAACCAAGCGCCTTCGCCCAAGACCATCTGCTTTAATTTACAAGCGTTAGTTTTACAAGCGGTTTTGGTTGGAAAACGATGATCCAATCACGGCCTAATATCATGAGTTGGTCGGAAGATCATATGGTTTCACGTCTAACCTACCCGACTTGTCGTATAGGCTATGAATGAAACATCAGACGATGAACTTCTTAAGCACGGAAACAACAGAAGAGGATGATCTTCTTAACAAGCAAATCATTGGCATTAGATCGACATGAAAAACAATATGAAGCATTATTCTCAGGAGGCACGGCGAACAGCTCGTGATGCCGCATGCCACAACATTCCAAGCTCAACTTTGCAATCAAACACAAGGCCTGGCATTACATAGACAATATTCAAAACAAACTCTTAACACAGGAATATCTTAGCAGAGTAACTATTTACTTCTAAACTGAACACATTAATAGGAAAAAACACTGGACGCTGCTCACAGCAAGGGCGTCCCACTCAAAAATATCAAATGCATGTCTTCTGGCTAACATCAATGAGCAAAATTTGACAAGGTTTTCCAATTCCAATATATTAAACTAACATCTTCTTGCTAACATCAATGATTAAACTTTGGCAAGCTTTTCCCATTCAAAATATGTAATGCCTATGATCATGGAGTCCTATCGTAGCTTCTTGTACTTGTTTGGGAACTTTTTGCCTAGGGCACTCCACGTGTTGTTAAATTGCCAATGGTCTCTGCAGACTAGTCATGTCACCGGTGTCTAATAATATTGTGTAAAGCTTCTCAGTCATTCCTTCTGTAATGTAGCGCAAACGGTGACTGCTTCTTTCTGCAAAGTGGAACGACCAACTGGACCCAGTAATGCAGCAGTTTGCCTTGGACACATTGGCTCCTTTTGTGCAGTTCAACTAAAATCGAAGTCGGAATAAAACCGTCCTTTAATTTTGATATCCCTATAAGCAACAATAGGTATAAGGGAAACAATTACTAAGAAATAATGATTGATGACTTGTACTCCCAGAAGAAAAGCATCTACTGATCTACTTTATCTTAATGGGAAACAAAGCAGGAGAGTAGCAATTCTCCATCAGTGTGATTCATTCATATTGACTGAGACATTATCTTAACAATGCCTTGTTTCAACATGTATAAAGAACGACAAAGCAGAAAAGTACCATTCCTAAAACAATGCAACTGATTCATTTTAATAGAGACATTATCTTAACAATACCTTGGTTAAACATGTAGAAAGAACTACAAAGCATGATAGTACCATTCCTAACAAGTGTTGCAGTTTTGAGATAAGATTCAGTAGTTAATTAATTCTGAGAGTGGCATTGCTTAATTTTACCAGCGGCATTAGATTAACAAAAAGCATAAATAGTTCTAGGGGAGAGTGGGTGCAACAACAGTATGTGCTTCCATCTACTTATAAAGGGGTGATGCAGAGTTTGTTGTAACAAAGCAACAAGCATCATGTCTGGGTTGGTCCCATTTTTGTTCACTACTTAATGAGAAAAGACAGTAATACAATAGCTTCAATTCAACATTTATTTAAAACAGTACCAATACAAGTAGCACAACATCTCAAACCACACTGCACAATCATGTGGATGAAGGCCTGTACTAACCTTTCATGAGACGGACAAGATAAAATACGAATCGGTCAACACGAATAGGAAATCCAATTTTGTTTTGTGCAGTTGCACGGAAATCAAGCAAAGTGTTTCGCATAGCGAAGAAAAATGTCGCAATAGCAGCAAGTTGAATAGATATCCCTGTTTAAACAGAGGCAAAAAAGGAATCAATTACTGGCTAATAAAGGAGGATGAAACATGCGGCCAGAAAAATGGTAATCCCGCCAATCCCTAACAAGTGTTGCAGTTTTGAAATAAGATTCAGTAGTTAATTCTGAGAGTGGCATCAATTACTGGCTTATAAAGGGGGTGATGCTGAATTTGTTGTAACAAAGCAACAAGCATCATGTCTGGGTTGGTCCCATTTTTCTTCACTACTTAATGGGAAAAGACAGCAATACAATAGCTTCAATTCGACATTTATTTAAAACAGCACCAAAACAAGTAGCACAACATCTCAAAGCACACTGCACATCATGTGGTTGAGACCAAGATTTGAAACAATTCGCCACGAAGACTGGAAATAAATCTCGATCTCCTTTTGTGCAGTTCCACCAAAATTAAGCAAAGTCACCGGTGTGACATTCAAGTTGAACTGCACAAAACACTCTTAAAACATAAGTGTTTCGAGTAGCGAAGAAAAATGTCACAATAGCAACAAGTTGAATCGATACCCCTGTTTTAACAGAGGCAAAAAGGAAACAATTACTTGCCGATAAAGGAGGATGAAACAAACAGTGACAGAAAGAAGCATCTAACTTATCTTGGATGGAAAACAAAGTAGGACAGTAGCATTTCTAAAATGGTTGCATTGATTCATATTAACAGAGACATTCTCTTGAAATAACATTCGTTAAAAATGTAATTTACTTTTAACAGTGGCATTGCTTAAATTTTCCAGCGGCATTCTTAGATTAACAGCAGCAAAATAGCTGTATGGGACATGCCAGCACCATGTGCGGCCACACATATAAATGGGTGATGCAGAGTATGTAGCCAAGCATCATATGTGCGCCGGTCCCATATTTGTTCTCTTTGAACCTTCTTCCTATGTGAGGGCAGCAAATCTAGTCCTACAGAAACTACCCGACCCCCCAGTTTCTTTCCCTTTTCAACAAAGAGATCGGTTCCTTATAGATGTGTGTACTAGGTTACCCCCTTTTTCCCTTTTCGACCTACAAAGCGGCTGGATAGCCAGTCTATACTACTTTCCGACCCTCCTTTCCTCATTGAACCACGTCCTAGATTCTTGCTCCAGCCCACCGCACCCTTCTTTCCTCTTTGAACCAAGACCTAGATTCGACCACAGATCGAAAAAGATCCACATGCAGCTAGAGCAACGATGGTTTCAAAGAAACTTATACCTTAGGGTCGTCGGGATGTGGCAAGGCGTGCGGCGGGAGGCCGGATCTGCCCACACTACGTACGGCAGCGAGGAAGAAGGGGTCGGTGGCCCTCCCGCGCAGGCGCTAGGTGAAAGAGAACAGTGTAGCCGACAGTGGATTGCCTCCCTCGCCGAAGGCGATAGAGTGAACGCTGCACCTCCTCCCCTTCCCGGTGCGACGGGATACTGATGCCTCCTTCACCAGCTGTGAGGGGGGAGAGAGAGACAAGAGGCCAACACAGTCTTGTTTAGTACAACTTTTCGAGTGGCATTTCCTCTCTAATAGTACTAGTAGGTGATGTTGGACCAGCCGACGAACCCCAGCTACTATGCATGGGGAGCTGGGGAGTAGTCGCATAGAAGAAAACTCGCACGCAGCGACCTGGGGAGCTGGACCAGTACAAGAAGTTATACCTCAGGTGGGTGAGATGTCGTTTAGGCGAGCGGGCGGGATCTGCCCACACGACGGCAGCGAACAAGGGCGCGGAGGATCTTTGTCTGCGCCACAGCCGGCTCCGAGAGGATGGTGCGCATCGGCTTCTTCCGTCACCGATGGCGACAACGTCAATGCTGCACCTCCTCATCTCCCGCAGCAGATGGGATTCGGCCGGATCTGTGACCATTGGTGAGGAGAGAGATAGAGTGGACACTGTCATCTTGTTTTGATATGGAGAGGGTGAGAGAGCGAGACACGAGAAACTCTATCAAACAAGAGGCTATAATGGAGTAAAAAATCTCTCCATAGCAGTGGTTTTAAATAGAATACGCGCGTTCCCGGAAAAAAGAAACGAAAACTGGCGGACAATTTTTTAAGGGTCTGTCTAGGACACATCTAGATGTGACATAGTTATGTCACATCTAAGTTGATGTCCACTCTGTTTGTGGTCTATTTTTTCCTAGTTTTTTTTGTTTCTTGTTGCTACATTATATACTTGTGGGAGCTTAGATGTTGAAAGTGCTAGTGATCGACTGGGGGTGAATAGGTGATTTTTATGAAAGTCTTTAAAACATGGAAGTTTCAAAGACAAACGATAGAAATAAACCTATTACCATGCAGCGGAAGGTAGACTACACTAAGCACCATATTCAAGTATTCAATGAAGTGAAAGCACAATGAATAATAGCAGCTAGGCAGTATAGATCAGGTAGGAAGATAGTGTGAAGCCAATCAGAACAATCAGTTACTCAGTGAAGACAAAAGATAATGCAATGACTTCACTAGGGCCAACAGTAAGTAAAGGAATGGGAAGGACGAAACCAGTGACTCGTTGAAGAAAATGATTTGTTGGACCAGTTCCAGTTGCTGTGACAACTGTACGTCTGGTTAGGGAGGCTGAGATTCAACTCAGAAGACCGCGTCTTCACCTTATTCCCCTTGAGCTAAGGACACCCAGTCCTCGTGCAATCACTCTAGTAAGTCTTCAAGGTAGACTCCCAAACCTTCACAGACTTCGTTCACCGGCGATCCACAATGACTCTTGGATGCTCAGAACATGACGCCTAACCGGCTGGAGGATTCACAGTCCTCAAGTGTAATAAGTCTTCAGATCACACAGACAGGAAGACTTCAGTGATGCCTAACACTCTTTGGCTCTGGGTGGTTAGGGATTTATCCTCGCAAGGAATTCTCTCTCAATGGCTTCGAGGTGGGTTGCTCTCAAACGACAAAAGCCGTACACTAACTCTGAGCAGCCAACTGTTTATGGTTGTAGGGGGTGGGCTATTTATAGCCACTAGGCAACCCGACCTGATTTGTCCGAAATGACCCTGGGTCACTAAGAACTGACACGTGTTCCAACGGTCAGATTTCAAACACACGCGGCAACTTTACTTGGGCTACAAGCAAAGCTGACTCATCCAGCTCTGGATAAGATTTGCTCTCATTGTCTTCGCTCAAAGACATAGGATTTTGGTTGAGCATCACTTCAGTCACTCTGACTTTGTTCACTTGGACCCTGATGAAGCTATGTACCTAGGGTAGGAGCATGGACCTGTCCTAAGTACCCTACCCAAGGACATCCCTAGAAGAAGTCACCTTTCAATCGACTTGGAGGTATCCCACTCGACGGATTCAAGACACTCGATCATGAAGCAATCACTCGACCAAGATCCAACCACTCGACTGCCAGGAGATCTAAAGTCACCCTGCACGCAAACGGTCGGTCATTAAGTAGCTTTTATGGTCATCATAGCACTTTATTAGGGGCATTACCAGTAACCCCCAGTCTTAATGTACTTTAAACCTTGCATTACTGAGGGCTGGAGGGGCCTGGCGAACTCTATATAAGCCACCCCCCTCCTCAGTATCAAGGGTTGGCACCCCTGTTATTCATACACACATAATTCAGTCGACCGCCTCCGGGCACCGAGACGTAGGGCTGTTACTTCCTCCGAGAAGGGCCTGAACTCGTAATCCTCGTGTGCTTACAACTCCTCCATAGCTAAGATCTAGCCTCTCCATACGTACCCCCCTACATCACTGTCAGGGTTAGAACGATGACAGTTGGCGCCCACCTTGGGGCCAGGAGTCTTAGCGCCTAGTTTGAGAAGTTGCGATTTTTTCCGATCTCCTTGATCATGGTTTCGGGCGGAGCTTTGGTGGAGGGCCACGAGATCCGTCTCGGCGCGCTCACGTTCATCGCCGGGACTCCGCTTGGCTTCAGGAGGCTCCACTCGACGTCGACGCGCTCCCCGTCGCGGGGCGACGCACTTTCGCGCATGCGTCCGTGGTGTCCTCCTGCGGCAGCCGTCGACCCAGTATCGGTCGGCTCCCGTGGCATCTCCCCGCCCTGTTTCTCGTCGGCGCAAGCGCTCCGGTCAGTCGAGGCTTCAGAGGTGGGTGAGGCTTGCGATGGCCCGCCAGTCGGCCACCCCACAAGTCGCGGCAATCGAGCCCGACGAATCCCTCTACGGCCTGTTCGACTGGCTCCGCAGAGACCGCATCCGAATGCGACAGCAGTGACCCAGCTGCAGAGGTTCTGTTGATCGATGGGCCACACAGTCCTCCCGGTTTCCCCCGCGCCGACGGAGGCGCGGATGGGGGCGACCCGTCGCGTCCCCATGAGGAGTATCTCCCCGAGCCTTTCACGTCGTTGCAGCGGGAGGAACTTCGCCGCTGGAACATGGATGCACTCCACACTCCTATCGTTGGAGAAACCCCCGAGGCCCGAGCCTTGGAGGACGCGCGCTTGACTAACTTGGCCGAGCGCACTCGACTGGAGAATCTCCAGCGAATACTCGATGGGCGAGCGCGTCAACGGGCTCCAGAATCCAGTCGACGTCAACTCTTTCCACCCTCGCAGGTATATCATACTCCGATTCAGAATTTGGCGGCTGCGGCCCGTATAGCAGAGTCGATTCAGCCCTCCCAGTCAGAGGCTGGCAGAGGCTTGTTGCAAATCAGAGCGTTGCTCCGGGCAGCGGGAGACCAGAATTCCGCTGTTTCTCAGTCGCGGAACAGGATCCACAGTCGATCCGTTGCAGCGGATACAGTCTACTCGGCTCACAACCCAAGATCGCCTCCGAGGCGTGAGGGACGTGGAGACCGGCGTGATCAGTACAGAAGGAATGAGCAGAATGATCACCGATTCGATCATGATGATCGACGTCGAGTGCCAACCCCTCCCCCGAGGAGTGGATCATATGTGCCTCGACAGCAGGTGGATAGACGCCCTCATAGTGTTGGGCGGAGAATTCCAGTCGACCCCAGGGAACCAGGCTTTGATGCGAGTCCATTCTCGTTCAAGGTTTGGTCGACAGGAATAGAGCTCACCGAGAAGGCCACGACAGAGATGCGCCTACCAGTAGCAGAGTACATGTTTCAGGGCCGGAGTGTTTCAGTCGAGCCATCAGAGCCGCTGTAATTCCTCCCAACTTCAGGTTGGCGACTGGAGTTAGTAAATTCACTGGTGAGTCCAAGCCCGATACTTGGCTCGAAGATTACCGAGTGGCTGTCCAGATTGGCGGTGGGAACGATGAGGTAGCCATGAAGCACCTGCCTCTCATGTTAGAAGGCTCGGCCAGAGCGTGGCTAAATCAGTTAGCACCCAGCAACATTTACACTTGGGAGGATCTCTCCCGAGTGTTTGTCACCACATTTGAAGGAACATGCGAGCGACCTGCAGGCCTTATGGAATTGCCGTCTTGCATGCAGAAACCGAATGAAACTCTGAGGGATTACATCCAGAGGTGGATCACATTGCATCACACAGTTGAAAATGTACCAGATCATCAAGCAGTTTGTGCCTTTAAAGAAGGCGTTAAGTACAGAGAATTGAATCTGAAGTTCGGTTGAACCGGAGAGACGTCTCTAAATCGGATGATGGAGATTGCCACCAAATACGCTAATGGTGAAGATGAGGATTGACTCCGGAGTGGCAAGCATAAAGTAGTCGCCCAGGAAACCGGAGGAAATTCCAGTCAGAAACAGAAGAGGAAAGCCGAGCCAGCCGCTCCTGGGGAGGCCCTGGCCGTAACCCAGGGAAAATTTAAGGGAAACCCCAAAGGACCTTGGAACCCCAAGAAAGTTAAAGACCAAGATGGAAATGATGTTTTGGATCTACCGTGTCACATCCACACCAAGAAAGATGAAGAGGGTAAACTCATTTACCCAAAGCATACCACTCGACAGTGTCGGCTTCTGATCCAACAGTTTTAGGGCAAGCAGTCCAAAGATAAGGAAAAGGAGTCGGACAAAGTTGAGGACAAGGAAGATAGTGACGATGGGTACCCCCAGGTCAATTCCACCCTGATGATTTTTGCTGATGTTGAGAGCAAAACTCGACTGAAGGTTATTAACCGTGAGGTAAATATGGTTGCTCCGGCAACACCCAATTATCTGAAGTGGTCCCAGACTGCCATCACATTCAACCAGTCTGATCACCCTACGCACATTGCCACCCCTGGGAGGCAAGCTCTGGTGGTCGACCCAGTTGTCGAAGGCACTCGACTGACCAAAGTCCTGATGGATGGAGGCAGCGGTTTGAACATACTGTATGTAGAAACATTGAAAGGGATGGGCATTCCGATGTCCAGGCTCAGCACCAGTAACATGAGTTTCCATGGAGTCATTCCTGGGAAGAAAGCCGAGTCACTCGGCCAAATTGCTCTTGATGTGGTTTTCGGTGATTCCAAGAATTACCGCAAGGAAAAGTTGACATTCAAAGTTGTGGATTTCCAAAGTGCTTATCACGCTATTTTGGGCAGGCCAGCTTATGCACGCTTCATGGCTCGACCATGTTATGTGTATCTCAAATTGAAGATGCCTGGTCCCAAAGGTGTGATCACTATTACAGGCAATCGGAAGAAAGCAGAAGAGTGTTTTTAGAAAGGCTCAAAGATTGCTAACGCTCAGATGGCGGTGGTCGAGCTGCAAGAGTATCAGAAGACTATAGATCCGAGTGAGTTGCTACGAGCTAAGAAGCCTGCTTCAGAATCAGCTTTTCAGTCGTCCGGTGAAACGAAGGCAGTTCACATTCACCCGACCGATCCAAACGCTGCTCCGACTCACATCTCAACGACGGTCGACTCCAAATAGGAAGAAGTGCTCATCCAGTTCCTCCATGAGAACTGGGACATCTTCGCATGGAAGCCTGCTGACATGCCTGAAGTTCCCAGGGGGCTGGCTGAGCACCGTCTACGAGTCGACCCAAAATTTAAACCTGTGAAAGAACATCTTCGATGGTCCGCCGTCCAGAAGAGGAAGGCCATTGGCGAGGAGGTGGCTCGGCTCTTAGCAGCGGAGTTCATCCGAGAAATTTACCACTCCGAGTGGCTCGCGAATGTTGTCATGGTCCCCAAGAAGGACAAGTCACTTCGCATGTGCATTGATTTCAAGCATATCAATCGGGCCTGCCCGAAAGATCATTTTTCTCTCCCCCGCATCGACCAGATAGTCGACTCGACTGCGGGATGTGAGCGTTTGTCTTTCCTAGACGCCTATTCCGGGTACCATCAGATCCGTCTGTACGAGCCCGACGAGATCAAAACAGCTTTCATCACTCCATTCGGGTGCTTCTGTTATGTCACCAAGCCGTTCGGCCTCAAGAATGCCGGATCCATGTTCATGAGGATGATTCAGAAGTGTTTGCTCACTCAAATCAGTCGGAATGTGGAGGCATACATGGATGATATTGTGGTCAAGTCACGGAAGGGTTCCGACCTGCTGACTGACCTTGCTGAAACCTTTGCCAGCCTGAGGAGGTATGATATCAAGCTCAATCCGTCAAAGTGCACGTTCGGAGTTCCAGGTGGGAAGTTACTCGGTTTTCTCATTTCCGAACGGGGAATCGACGCCAATCCTGAAAAAATTGGTACTATACTCCGGATGAAACGTCCTGTGCGTGTGCATGACGTCCAGAAGCTTACAGGATGCTTGGCCGCTTTAAGTCGATTCATCTCTCGCCTCGGTGAAAAGGCATTGCCTCTTTACCGACTGATGAAGAAGTCCGACAAGTTCGAGTGGACTCCAGAAGCTGATGCAGCGTTTACAGAGCTCAAAGCTCTGCTCTCCACCCAGCCAGTGCTTGCTGCCCCAATCAGCAAGGAGCCTTTGCTGATTTACATTGCAGCCACAGGACAAGTTGTCAGTACAGTACTTATGGTCGAGCGGGAAGAAGAAGGAAAGGCCTTCAAAGTTCAGTGCCCAGTATATTATGTTTCTGAAGATTTGACTCCTCCAAAGCAAAGATATCCTCATTACCAGAAGCTTGTATATGGGATTTATATGACCACGAAGAAGGTTGCACATTACTTCTCTGATCATTCCATTACAGTCGTCAGCGACGCTCCACTATCAGAGATTTTGCACAACAGAGATGCAACTGGTCGAGTGGCCAAATGGGCGATTGAACTTCTTCCCCTAGATATCAAGTTTGAGGCAAAGAAAGCTATCAAGTCCCAAGCAATTGCAGATTTTGTCGCCGAGTGGATCGAACAGCAACTTCTGACTCAAGTTCACTCGGAGCACTGGATCATGTTCTTCGATGGATCTAAGATGCTGAATGGTTCCGGTGTTGGGGTGGTATTGGTTTGCCCCCGAGGAGATAAGCTCAGATATGTTCTCCAGATTCACTTTGATTCCTCCAATAACGAAGCAGAATATGAAGCGCTTTTGTATGGGTTGCGCATGGCCATTTCACTCGGCGTCCGTCGCCTCATGGTCTATGGTGACTCAGATTTGGTGGTTAATCAGGTGATGAAAGAATGGGACGTCAGAAGTCCAGCTATGACTGGTTATTGCAATGCAGTGAGAAAGTTAGAGAAGAAATTCGAGGGGTTAGAGCTTCATCACATCCCCCGACTGAAAAATCAAGCGGCTGATGATTTGGCAAAGATAGGCTCCAAGAGAGAAGCCATCCCCAGCAATGTGTTTTTGGAACACATCCACTCACCATCAGTCCAAGAAGATCCTTTTACAGATGAAGCCCCGCAGCCAAAGAGTGCCACAGATCCGACTGAAGTTGAAATTCTGGCAGTGGTCGACCTAATCATGGAAGTTTTGGCAATCACCCCTGACTGGACGATACCGTACATCACGCATATCCTGAGAAAGGAAATCCCAGAGGACGAAGAAGAGGCTCGACAGATCGTCCGTCGATCCAAGGCCTTTACAGTCATAAAGGGACAGTTGTATAGAGAAAGTGCGACTGGAGTCGGTCAGAAGTGTATAACACCAGAAGAAGGTCAGATAATCCTTGATGATATCCACTCGGGGACCTGTGGTCATCATGCGTCCTCTCGGACCATTGTGGCTAAAGCATACCGAGCGGGATTTTACTGGCCAAGAGCGAATGAAATGGCAAAAGAGATAGTCGACAAGTGTGAAGGGTGCCAGTTCTACTCCAACATGTCGCACAAGCCTGCATCAGCCCTGAAGACCATTCCACTCGTCTGGCCCTTCGCTGTTTAGGGACTGGACATGGCTGTCCCATTGAGAACAGGCAGGAGCGGTTTCACACATGTGCTTGTGGCAGTCGACAAGTTTACCAAATGGATTGAAGCTAAGCCTATCAAGAATCTTTGATGCTTGCACTGCTATCAGTTTCGTCAGAGAGTTAACATTCAGATATGGAGTCCCGCACAGCATCATCACTGACAATGGGTCAAACTTTGATTCAGACAAGTTCAGAGCTTTTTGCGCCTCTCAAGGCACACGAGTCGACTACGCATCGGTCACCCACCCCCAGTCGAATGGACAAGCAGAAAGGGCAAATGGTCTAATTCTCAAAGGACTAAAGCCTCGGCTAATGCGTGATCTCAAGCATGCAGCAGGCGCTTGGGTCGACGAGCTTTCGTCGGTTCTGTGGGGATTGAGGACTACCCCGAATCGGTCGACTGGAAGAACTCCGTTCTTTCTGGTTTACGGAGCGGAAGCAGTCCTGCCGAGTGATCTACTTCACAATGCACCCCGAGTCGAGCTTTATACCGAAGATGAAGCAGAACAAGCCCGACAAGATGCAGTCGACCTCCTGGAAGAACAAAGAGAAATGGCTATGATCCGATCGACCATTTATCACCAAGACTTGCGTCGATTTCATGCCAGAAATGTGAAGAGTCGAGCCTTCCAAGAAGGAGATTTGGTCCTCCGAGTGGATCAACAGAAACCACACAAGCTCGCTCCTACTTGGGAAGGTTCCTTCATCGTCACCAGAGTCCTCCACAATGGAGCGTACCACCTTTACAATGTCGATCGCCAGATCGATGAGCCACGAGCTTGGAATGCAGAATTGCTCCGCCCCTTTCACACTTGAATTCTCACTCGGATGAGATGTAATAAGAAAAACTTCTGTAGTCTATTTATCAAAGACAAGAGTGTTACAAATTTTCCTATAATTGTTGTTGCTTTTGTTTGCGTGTGAAATCCCCCAGTGGGTGGCATAGCTGTGAATCCGTTTCGCCTAAGTTTGTAAAAAAAATCCTACCGAGTGGCGAGCCAGACTCCCACTTGGAGGCTTAGCTGCAGCTCAGTGCTCGCCTAAGTGTTAAAAAATCTTACCGAGTGGCGAGCCATACTCCCACTCGGAGGCTTAGCTGCAGCTCAGTGCTCGCCTAAGTGTTTAAAAATCCTACCGAGTGGCGAGCCAGACTCCCACTCGGAGGCTTAGCTGCAGCTCAGTGCTCGCCTAAGTGTTTAAAAATCCTACCGAGTGGCGAGCCAGACTCCCACTCGGAGGCTTAGCTGCCGCCCAGTGCTCGCCTAAGTGTTTAAAAATCCTACCGAGTGGAGAGCAAACCTCCCACTCGGAGGCTTAGCTACAGCCCAGTGCTCGCCTAAGTGTTTAAAAATCCTACCGAGTGGAGAGCAAACCTCCCACTCGAGGCTTAGCTGCAGCCCAGTGCTCGCCTAAGTGTTT
>NC_041386.1:144156739-144164510 GCF_002162155.2 Triticum dicoccoides
CAGACTCCCACTCGGAGGCTTAGCTGCAGCCCAGTGCTCGCCTAAGTGTTTGAAAATCCTACCGAGTGGAGAGCAAACATCCCACTCGGAGGCTTAGCTGCAGTCCAGTACTCGCCTAAGTTTGAAAAAATCCTTCCGAGTGGAGAGCAGACCTCCCACTCGGGGGCTTAGCTGCAGTCCAGTACTCGCCTAAGTTTGAAAAAATCCTACCGAGTTTAGAGCAGACCTCCCACTCGGGGGCTTAGCTGCAGTCCAGTACTCGCCTAAGTTTGAAAAAATCCTACCGAGTGGAGAGCAGACCTCCCACTCGGGGGCTTACTTGCAGTTCAGTACTCGCCTAAGTTTTTAAAATCCTACCGAGTGGAGAGCAGACCTTCCACTCGGGGGCTTAGATGCAGCCCAGTGCTCGCCTAAGTACGGAACACATCCCAATCCGCAAGGACGACGAGGTGCAAATCGACTGCTACCTTCTCCTTCGGAGCTGCACCACAAATACAAAGTTATTTCGAGTGAAGAACAAGTTCCACTCGACAGATAATTCATGAAGATATTCAACGATAAATCAAGTTCAGATAAGATCCAAAGGTCCTAGACCGCAGATCAAAGTACTCGAGCCTCCAGCTCGACAGAGTTTAACGGTTACAAAATCCACTCAGCATTCCGAGGCAAATTTAAAGTGAAGCATAAAAGTTTTTATTCCTCAGGCGGAGGACTGGAAGGGGCGACGAACTCGTCCAAGTCGATCCCGTCTGCAATGCGAGTGGCAACAACAATGAAAGTCTCCATGAAGTCTTGAAAGTTGTGCTTCCTGGTATTGGCAACTTGGATGGCGGCCAACTTTTCTTCTCGCGCCTCCTTGCAGTGGACGCGGACCAGAGACAGAGCGACGTCAGCGCCACATCTAGCAGAAGATTTCTTCCATTCCGCCAGTCGATCTGGGACTTCATTCAGTCGAGTCATCAGGGACTCGAGGTCATTCTGAAGCGTCGTCCTAGGCCAGAGCGACGTGTCGATCCGCGACATCGCAACCTTCAACCGAGTAAGATAGTCAACAACGCCGGCAACATGAGATTCCAGTCGGAGCACGTTCATAGCAGCCTCGTCCTTCACTGGAGAATTGATGGGGTCCAAGTCTGTCTCCACTCGACCGGTCTCTTCTTCGAAGTTTTGGCAGAATTCTGTAAACACAATTCAAGGATAAGTCAGTGGCTCTACGCAGGTTTGGTAACTGCAAGTCAGTCGGGCCGGAGTAATTACCCTCGAGCATGACGAACAGCTTCTTGGCGAGTCCATCGAGATAAGCCTCCAGATCGTTCCTCTTCCCCGCCAGTTCACTTGCCTTGTCATTCAGAGCTATATTGCCATTCTTCAGACGACTGACCTCTTGATTAGCCACGTCGAGAGCAGTTTTCAGCCTGGAGTTTTCCTTTTCAAGAGTACCGACTGAAGCCAATTTTTCTTCAGCAAGCTTCGTTCTGTTCAGGACCTCCTTCTGCGCTTCGGCAAGGTCTTGATCCTTCTTTTTCAGAGCCTCCTCCATTTTGTCTGCGAAATAGCAAGTGAGATCAACATCGAGGACGGCCAGAAAGAAAAGACAGTCGACAAAAGCTCACCAGCCATACCTTTTGCTTCGTCCCTCGCCTTCTGCAAGTTCTCCCGAGCAAGCTTCAAGTCAAGGTTCAGCTGGATCTGTTTGTTCTCCAACTCAGTGTAGCGAGCCACAAGTTCGCAGGATTTCTGCAAAGACATCCAAGATAAGTTGCTTCCGAGTAACCAAGAGACAATGATGGCGTTTCTAAGACTATAGCCGAATCAAAAACATTCGAAAGTAGTCTCGAGGACTACACCCAGTGGGTGCACTCAGCGTGTCCCCACTGGTTCGACCAAAAAAAAATCGACTGCCCGCAGTCGACCGTGTACAGTTCCATTCGACGTGGCCTGACCAGACCAAGTGAAGAAGTTCAACTAAAGCAACACAATATAAAGACTACAGTCGACTGCCACCAGTCCACCGTAGTCTCGGGACTACACCCAGTGGGTGCACTTAGCGTGCCCCCACTCGTCAAAAAGATTAATAGACACACCCAGTGGGTGTACAGATATAAAGATCTTCGGAAAAGAGATTCTTCAGATAGCATATCCTAACAGAACAAGCGGTGAATCGACTGACCTGGACGTTGCTCTGAAGAGCTGAGCTCGCGTCATAAGCTGCTTGGCTGGCTTCCCGAACCACCTTCACTTGCTCCATCATGATCCCCGGCTGGCGTATAGCCTCTTTAGCGGCACCCACTTGGTCCTCAGGGACGTGGTGTGTGGCAAAAAGCTAAGGCGGATTTGCAGTCGACGTCGAAGGCCGGGCACTCGTCAGAGGTTTAGCGAAGGTCATAGAAACCCGAGTGGTATCACCACCCTCCCGGACTGCGGCCTCAGGCGCCGGAGTAGTTTGTGGGGTCTTGCCAGCCGGCGCCCTCCTGTTCCTTCGCGCCATCAGCGGCGCTTCATCGTCATCATCAGGGAGGTCAATGACATGAGGAGGAGCTACAAGAAAAATCCAATCGACCGGAATTATAAGAAATCGTCAGTCGACTAAAAGCAGAGCATCAGTAATCGTACCGGGGTTGGAGGTAACAGCGTCTTCCATCTCTTGATCATCGTCCTTGGCAGAGATCTCCGACGTGGCAGCACTGCAAATTTCGAAAGTCAGTCAGCTTATTCAATGAGTCGACCAAGAGTCCGTCATGTTCAACAAAGGAAAACAAATTCTACTATTACCCAGAAATGGTGGGGACAGTCATCCTCATCTTGGGCAGAGCCTTGGGCGGCTTGGACGGTGTCACGCGTGGGTGCTTGGGAGCTTTTTCTGTCGGCGCTGGAGATGAGGTCCGAGGGCGCGTCGACGACTGCCCAACAGGGATAGTCGCCTTACCACGTTCCCGCGGCGGGTCGTTTGTAAGCTTGGATCGCCGTTCCGAGCAGGGAGATTTGACTTCTTCCTCCTCCTCTTCACTGGAGTCGTCGTCGTCATCCCCCTCTCCTTCGCCGCCAGATTCCCACTCTTCTCCCCCGTCTCCACTTTAGCCTCCACTCGCCTCTCCTTCCTCGGCCTGCTCCTGTGCTCCATCGGGTGTCGAGTACATCTCAGTAGTGGCCTAGAGGACAACAAACGAGACAAAAGTCAATCGACTAATCCAAAAAGAACAAATAAAGAAAGAAAAGATCACAGTCGGAAACGCAAGGTCAGACCTTGTCCACTTCGTATGTTTGGTTGAGTGGAGGAATCCTCCTGGCTCCTCGGGGGTTGTCCTTGTTCCCTGTGATACTCGACAGCCACCCTTCCAGCATCTTTTCAGTGACCTCCTCTGGGTGAATCCGAGTGGTGTCTTCGAGACCCGAGTACAGCCACATCGGGTGGTCACGAGCCTGAAGCAGTTGGATGCGCCTCCGAAGGAAGACTTCCAACAAGTCCATGCCAGTCACACCCTCGCAGACAAGCTGAACCACTCAACCGACCAGCACCTTGACTTGCGCCTTTTCCTCCGGCGTCACTTTCAGAGAGGCAGGTTTTTGTGCTTGATTCAGAGAAAAAGGGGGAAGCCCAGTCGACTGTCCTGGGGTCACCTGGTCTTTACAGTAAAACCAAGTCGACTGCCACCCACGGACTGACTCGGGAAAAGTGATAGACGGAAAGGAACTTTTTCCCCTCATCTAGATCGCCAGACCCCCGCACAACTGGACCACCTGCGTCCGTTCATCACTCGACTTAGCCTTCTTGACCGACTGAGAGCGGCAAGTGAAGATGTGCTTGAAGAGTCCCCAATGGGGGCGGCAACCCAAGAAGTTTTCACACAAGGAAATGAAAGCAGCAAGATACACAATAGAATTGGGAGTAAAGTGATGGAGCCGCGCTCCGAAGAAGTTCAAGAAGCTCCGGAAAAAAAGATGAGGAGGCAGAGAGAATCCACGATCGATATGGGTGGCGAGGAGGACGCACTCACCATCAAGAGGCTGGGGTTCGACTTCTTTCCCCGGGAGGCGCGCAGATTCGTGGGGAATGAATCCCCCCTCGACCAGTTCATCGAGATCATCCTGCTGAATCACCGACGGCATCCAGCCCTGGATCCAATCCTTGGGTAGAGCAGTCCTCGAGGAAGATCCGCCCCGAGCGGACTTCTTCCCCTTCCCCTGCACCACCGCCTTCTTCGCGCGCTCCAGAGCCGACGTCTTCTCCTTCACCATCGTTGCCGGCGAAGCTCGAACAGACCTACGGCACCAAGGTGGGAGCGTGTAACACCCTCGATGCGACTATAGCTCCCACGTGTCGAGGCACGACTTAGAGACATAATCGCATTGAAGGCATATGTCGCAAGTTAGGCAATCTTCACAACATCCCATGTAATATGAATAATAAAGGGGAGAACATAGTTGGCTTACACTCGCCACGTCAATCAAGAACATAAATAACATTACATCATCCAAAACACTCATGGCCCGACTACGGTGCCAAAATAGAAGAGAACCAAACATGCGACACGGTCCCAATCACCCCCAACTGGGCACCACTACTGATCATCGGGAAAGGAAACGTAGTAACGCTAAGAGTCCTCGTCGAACTCCCACTTGAGCTCGTACTCGTCACCTGGAGCGGAATCACCTGGACCTGCATCTGGAGTTATAGTATCTGTGAGCCACAGGGACTCAGCAATCTCGCACCCTCGCGATCAAGACTATTTAAGCTTGTAGGAAGGGTAGGCAAAAATATGTGGAGCTGCAGCAAGCGACTAGCATATATGGTGGCTATCTTATTCGCAAAAGAGAGCGAGAAGAGGAGGCAAAGCACGAGCGAGAAGCTAAAGGAACAACCTGCGCAAACATTACTCCAACACCGTGTCCACTTCCCAGACTCCGCCGAGGAGAGGCCATCACGGTAACACACCCAGTTGATTCATTTTAATTAATTAAGGTTCAAGTTATCTACAACTGGACATTAACAAATTCCCATCTGCCCATAACCGCGGGCACGGCTTTCGAAAGTTCAATCCTTGCAGGGGAGTCCCAACTTAGCCCATGACAAGCTCTCACAGTCAACGAAGGAATAGACCTCCTCCCAAGACGTTCCGATCAGACTCGGTATCTCGGTAACTCAAGACACTTCGACAGGTTAAAACAAGACCAGCAACACCGCCCGAATGTGCCGACAAATCCCGATAGGAGCTGCACATATCTCGTTCTCAGGGCACACTCAGATTGTCCAGACTTCCGGTAGGCCAGCCCAGAGTTGCCCCTGGTAGCCACCGGCGGCTGACGGTTTGGACCAACACTCAGAGGAGCACTGGCCCGGGGGGGGGTTAAAATAAGATGACCCTTGAGTCTGCAGAACCCAAGGGAAAGAAAAGGCTAGGTGGCAAATGGTAAAACCAAGGTTGGGCATTGCTGGACAAGCTTTAATCAAGGCGAAATATCAAGGGGTTCCCATTATAACCCAACCGCGTAAGGAACGCAAAAATCCGGGAACATAACACCGATATGACGGAAACTAGGGCGGCAAGAGTGGAACAAAACACTAGGCGAGAGGCCGAGCCTTCCACCCTTTACCAAGTATATAGATGCATTAAGATAACCTAGCAATATAATGATATCCCAACAAGTAAATAAATGATGTTCCAACAAGGAACGACCTCCAATCTTCACCTGCAACTAGCAACGCTATAAGAGGGGCTGAGCAAAGCGGTGACATAGCCAATCAACGGTTTGCTAGGACAATGGTGGGTTAGATGTTTGACATGGCAATTAGGAGGCTGACAAGCAAAAGGTAGGCATCGTAGCATTGGCATAGAAAGAGCGAGCAAACTAGCATAACAAAGATAGTAGTGATTTCGAGGGTATGATCATCTTGCCTGCACAGTTGTCAGAGTTGACTGGATCCTCACAAGCAAACTCAACGGGCTCCTCGGTAGCGAACTCGTCTCCCGGCTCTATCCGACAAGACAAACAAGCAACAAGGATACAATCAACCACGTGCAAACTCAATCAACACGATGCAAAGATGATATGCTATGCGGGATGCGATGCGGGATGCAAAATGCAAGATATGACAGGAAAAGCATGAACCTGGCCTCAACTTAGAATTCCAAGGGTGCCACTGGAAAGATGAGATGAAATCGCTTGAAAACGATATAAAGAACGCCGGAATCGGAGTTACAGTTTGGAAATGGCAAGCGATTCAAAATTGACACCGGTCTGCGATGTACAGCAAGTAGGCATCTAAATGCAATGAGATGAACATGCTACAACACCCAAACATGACAACAAAATGCATGGCATGGATGTACACAAGATGCTTAACAAAAGTCTAGCACTGAGCTACGGCCAATTCATCCATTACGAGGTTCAAACAAGCATGGCAAAAACGCAAATGCAAAACAGATTTCAGACTTAGTGAAATTAACACTAGTCTGAAATTTCAGACCACGAAGCCCTCTTCGGAGCAGCAAAAAAACATGATAAATGACCTGATTATGATAAATAAGAATATGGCATGGAGCTACTCAACAAGATTAACAAAATTCCCTAAGTGACCTGGGGCCAAAAGGGATCACAGAATATACTAACATGCACATGAACATAGCAAAAGCACAATCAGTTTTCAGACTTAGTGAAAACTGAGACATGCTGAAATATAACTCACGAAGGCATGTAAACGAGCTCGATGCACTCACCACGGTGTAAGTCATGGCAAGGCAGGTATACATCCATAAAGAAGGCACAAAATGCTAGCTAGACATGGCAAGAGCAATGGCATATCATGCACGGAACAACTACAATAACATCAGCAAAATCGCAAACGAGTTGACGATCTGCCCAGATTCACCACGAAGCAAAAGTAGAGCTTAATTGACTCAAGCTAGGTTGCTCCATAATTGCAAACAAAGACATGGATGGATAGAGAATAACATGGTTAACAAAACTCCTTTACTGATCATCCTCAAAAGAGGCACGGATCACTAGGAAACAAGCTGAACATATGGCATCATGAACTAAATAATCCCAGAGTTAGTGACAACTACTAAGTCTTTGAAAACAGATTTACCGGGTGCCTCAGTTTGCAAGCTTGCACAAGTCACCACACACATCCTAAAAATGCATGGGTTGCACCTCTGGAAATAAGACAAAATCCTTGACAAAACGTATGAAGGACTCACAGGCATATCATGCACACAATAATCATGGCAAAAATGACAAAAGTCTAAGATGAACTAGCAGATCTGACAATTAACTCATGAAGCCCTCTTCTAACAGCATTTTTGGCATCAAGATGAGCTCAAATGAAAATGATGCAATGGAATGAAATTATGTACTCGTCGAGGCGAACAATTTGATATACTATATGTCCAAAACGGAGCTACGGATGCTGAGATACGGCAGGTCAAAGTAGGCATAAAAATTAGGGTTAGGGATGAAAAAGTCAACCCCAAGATGACCCAGATCCAGATCTGGCCCGATCTGCACGCGGTTCGAGGAGTTCGCCGGAGTTGGACTTGAAGCTCACCGGAGTTGAAGCTCGCGGGGAGAGGCTCGCCGACCGGTGGGGAAGAAGAGGCAGGGGCTCGATGGCCGGGGCGCGATCGCCGGCGGCGAGGCGGCGTCGCGGGCGACCGGGCGAGGCGGCGTCGGGCGCCGGGCGAGGAGGGGCGCGGCGGCCGGTCGGGGCGGCGCGCCGGAGTGGTGGCGGTGGCGGCCACCTGCGTCGGGGAAGAGGGCGGCGGAGGCGGGC
>NC_041386.1:144165169-144187252 GCF_002162155.2 Triticum dicoccoides
TCCTCGGGCCCGGCGAGGCGGCGTCGGGGGCCCGAGATGGGCCAGGCGGGCTTCGGCGGCGGCGGGCGCCGGCTGTGACACGTGGCAACGCCCAGTTGGGCGCGGGCGGCGGCGGACGCTGTCCGGCCGGGGGCGGACACGTCCGGCGGCGGCGGGATCCTTTTTTTTAGACTAGGGTTTCGGGGAGAGAGAGATCCGAAAATGGAGGGGGGGGGCTATTTATAGGCATAAGTGGAGTTAGGAGAGTCCAAATGAGGTGCGGTTTTCGGCCACACGATCGTGATCGAACGCTCTAGATGATGGAGCAAAGTTTGGTGGGTTTTGGGCCAAATTGGAGGGGTGTTGGGCTGCAACACACACGAGGCCTTTTCGGTCCCTCGGTTAACCGTTGGAGTATCAAACGAAGTCCAAATGATACGAAACTTGACAGGCGGTCTACCGAGAGTAAACCAAGGCTGCTTGGAAAGTCTCGGTCCAATCCGGAAATGTTTAAACCCCACACACAAAAGAAAGGTAGAAATGACCACCGGAGGAGAACGAAGCGCCGGAATGCAAAACGGACAACGGGGAAAATGCTCGAATGCATGAGATGAACACGTATGCAATGCAATGCACATGATGACATGATATGAGATGCATGAAAATGAAAACAACACACAGAGACAAAGACCCGAACCCGAGAAATAAATATAACTTAACGCCGGAAAGGGCAAGAGTTGGAGTACAAATAGGGAAAATTACATCCGGGGTGTTACAGAGCGGAGGTGGCGGAGGATCTTGTGAAGGAAGGGGGAAAAGTGAAGGCGCACTATTCGGGGGTCCCGAGCTGGCAACTTATAAGAGGTCGCTTCCGAGTGGCTGACTGGTAGGCCCAGGCAATCCCGTCAGATCCCGCAACGGGCGCGCGCGCGGTACGTGGCGAAAAAGGTGGCGCGGGGATCGAGGAGCTTCCGTCCTATCCCATCCGATTACTGCAGCCGCCCCCGTCCCGCGCGCTTCCTGAAATTCATATCCCGCAAAATCCGCGGGCCGCAGAACAACTCGTCAAACAGAAGATCCCTTTCACACCGTCACTCGGAACTTCACAAGTAAGGAAATTCACTCGACAAGAGACCAAGAATGGATCAAGGCGACTGAAAGAAGTTGACGACGTCATCCGTGACAATTGATCGAAAACAAGACGTTCATATAACATGAAAAACCAGTCGGAAAGATCCCCAACTCCTTCCCCACTTGAACCTCGATCCATTCAGGGCTAATGATGAAGCTATGTACCTAGGGTAGGAGCATGGACCTGTCCTAAGTACCCTACCCAAGGACATCCCTAGAAGAAGTCACCTTTCAATCGACTTGGAGTATCCCACTCAACGGATTCAAGACACTCGACCACGAAGCAATCACTCGACCAAGATCCAACCACTCAACTTCCAGGAGATCTAAAGTCACCCTGCACGCAAACGGTCGGTCATTAAGTAGCTTTTATGGTCATCATAGCACTTTATTAGGGGCGTTACCAGTAACCCCCAGTCTTAATGTACTTTAAACCTTGCAGTACTGAGGGCTGGAGGGGCCTGGCGAACTCTATATAAGCCACCCCCCTCCTCAGTATCAAGGGTTGGCACCCATGTTATTCATACACACATAATTCAATCGACCGCCTCCGGGCACCGAGACGTAGGGTTGTTACTTCCTCCGAGAAGGGCCTGAACTCGTAATCCTCGTGTGCTTACAACTCCTCCATAGCTAAGATCTAGCCTCTCCATATGTACCCCCCTACATCACTGTCAGAGTTAGAACCACGACAGACCCCACTTAACAGTACGGTGGTTCCTATGACTCAACAAAGAAGAAAAGGAGACAACAAAACAACTAAGTCTTCGCGCCCCATAGTCTTCATGCAATGTCTTCTATTGTCATAGTCTTCAATGTGAATATCTTCACATACCACCATTGTCTTCAATGTCTTCGTACATTTTTAGGGGCATCTCCGGTAGATAAACCGAATCAATGAGGGACTACTACCTGTGTTATCCTGCAATTCTCACAAACACATTAGTCCCTCAACCAGGTTTGTCGTCAATACTCCAAAACCAACTAGGCGTGGCACTAGATGCACTTACAATCTCCCCCTTTTTGGTGATTGATGACAAACTGGTTGAAGTTTTCAACGGGGATAAAAGTATGTGAAATGTAAAGGATTTAGGTATTGTCTTCATAAGTGGCAAAGGCTCCCCCTGAAGATGTGCATATAAGTAATTTTCTTTTGGAATGCAAATGAACATGGAAAGTTGTACTTGTGGAGATCCTCTTCAACTTATGACGACAATTCATCATGCATGAAAAGTATGTGAAGATAATGACATGCATAATGAAAAATGGACGTCTGCAGAATGACCTAAGTGCGGAAGTTATCACCGCACATGCGGAATTTATCATGGCATCACAGAATAGCAAATAAGTAGCAGACGACCATCAAGTTTAAGTGTTACAACTCAAAGAACCAAATGTATCAAAAAGCGAGAGTTGTAAACACTAGGCAAAATATAAAACCACCGCCCATATGGACCCGCTTGAAGACTATCAAACTCATATGCTTCTCCCCGTTTTGTCAGCAAGGACCAAAAAGGTTTGAAGACATAGAGCACCTACTCGTTCCCATGAGGAGTTGGTGAAGCAGCAAGGTCATAGGTGTTGGTTGGCGGTGCAGACGAACTTGGTGCAGTGTTGATTCGTGCTGAAGGTGGTGAAGTAGCATCGTATTCATCATCGATGACACATGCATTCACTGTTGAAGCAGAGGAGGAGAACTCAGAGTCTTCAAGAGATGGAGTACGCCGCAGCACAGTCCTTCTCGGAGGTGTTGAGTCAAACTTGAAGCGTTCAGAGAAGCCATCATCTTGAAGATCATCTTCAGAACACATAAGCGTCAGTCCTTTCCATGTACGCCGACAAGTTTCATGGGCGACAAAGGCATTCTTGGTGTCAAGGTTGCGAATCCTGTTTACGTCCACCAAGAAGCTTTTCATTTGGCACTTCAGCCAGTCATGATCTTATCCTGTTTTTGATGAAGGGCAACCAGAAGCTCTTGGTCATTGAGAACACGAGATCGCTTCTTAGGCCGTTATGCAATGGTGCTTTCAGTGGCTTCAGTGAGGGAACGATGAGGTGCATGGGTAGTACCAGCCAGAGGATAAAAACAAGTGACTGCTTGGACTCCTTCAATGTGTTGTGAGAAGCTTTGATTATCAGCATTTTGAAGACTAAGGGTCTCCTTGGCAGGCTCTGGATAGATGTCTTCAACTGACATATCGATGTTAGGCAGAAAAATTAGATGATTGCGAGCAGAGGGCTGATAGGTGACAGCTGAGTGTAGTTTGATCAGGCGCATAATCCATGGAGCGTAAAACTTCAAGCCAAAGAGATCAGATGCTGATGCAGCAAGTTGGCGGATGAAGAAGTCTTGCGCATTGAAGCTTTTGCCGTGAAGAATATGGAAGACCAAAGTCTTCATTGCACCTTCAAGCTTTGCATGTGGAGAATGTCCTTTGATGGGCCAGAGAGTTCGCCTTATAATGTGATAGATAGTACGTGGCAGATACTCAAGGTCTTCAGCAAAGAACTCCTTAGGATATTCAGCATCGGGAGGCAAATGCTTCATCATGCTAAGCATCTGACTCATGTTGTGTTCAGGCTTGTGAAAAATGCTTTCCATAGCAGCACCGTGAAGCTGACAACCAGGTTCATAAAGATCACCTGGAGTGGGAAGGCCAGTGAGCTCAATGACATCAAAGGCTTTGGCTTCATGATGAACATTGCCCGTCATCCACTCAAGGACCCAAGTCTTCAGATCCCTGTTGTAGCCACGAATATGAAGAGTGGCATAGAATTGGAGCAGCAATTCTTCGTTCCAGTGCTCCTTGTCAGTTACGAACTACAACAAGCCAGACTCTCTGAAGCAATCCAGCGCTTCTTCCAAACAGGGCAGACCAGTTATGGCTTTAGTGTCAAGACGCATATGTGGAAAAATGCGACCTTGATTGTATAAGATGCATGAGTAATAACTGCGCTGCTGATAGCTCCAGAACCGATCAGAAGATATTCTTCCCTTAGAGTAGGGGTTCTTGGCGCTATCAAATAAGGTGTTGTGTGCTTTGAAGCCATTGATATTGAATGATCCGGGTGCAGATGCAGTGCCTGGAAACCTAGGCAGCCTTGGCATTAGCTTCTGAACCTGAGGCCTGCGCTCGACGTGATAGTCAAATTGGGGACTAGCAGCAGGTGGAGGAACAAGAAGAGGCCATTTGACAGTGATAAGCTGGCCATGGTTGTATGCTTTCTTGATAGTATGTGGCCTTGGTGGCGGAACAGGAGCAGTGGTATCAACAGAGGCGTTAGGCTGCACATCTATTGCAGGTGCATCATTGGCTTCATTGGCTTCTGGCACAGTGTTTGGTGCAGGCTCCACATTGTCTTCAGCTATGACCCGGTCATTGGCTTTAGTGGTGTTAGTGGTGGCAGCCTCAGGATTCTCAACCTCCACTTGAGGAGCTGGAGGGTCGGGCACCGACACGTTCACTTCAGGAATAGCTTCTTCACTGATGGGGGAGTAGGGACACATTCTTCTACTTGTTTTTCTTCGGCTGATGCAGCCGGATTGTCTTCAGCAACTTTAGCTTCAGACTCGGAGACATTCACAGTAGGAGTGGCTTCTGGGAACACCTGACGTGCAACAGATTGGTGGTGCACTTCTCCTTCTGGAACACTCAAAAGAGGGACTTGGGGCCTTGGTCCTTTGTGAAGCCTGCGTAACGCTGGCGATGCCTGTGGAGATGGAGTTGGCTGGGCCTCAAAGTCATCTTCTTCTTCTTGCACTGGTGGGGTGACTTGTTGTTGGGGAGTACTCGGGGTGTCTTGTTATTATGGGTGATCAGCCCATGATGCATCCTGAGCAATTGGCGTCAGAGGACGACCAATGCTGATGAGTTCGCTGTTCGTGAGAACAGTCGATGATACCAAGTTGTGCTCGATCTGAGGAAGAACTACATCATCTTCAACATTGTCATGGTGACCAATGTCTTCAGCAGCGGTGGGGTCAACTGCTAGAATGTCTTCAGCTTCAGGAGCCTCTGTGGAAGCAGGCTCATGAACTACCATCCTTCGTTCTTGATGCGAAGAGTCAGGACGAGCAACCGAGATGGGCTCGACAACAAGGGGCTCTGTGGGAGCAGCCCGTTCTTTCTTGGTTTTGTGCTTCTTCTTGGAGGGAGCAACATCAAAAGCTTCAGGATTTTTCCCCTTTCTGGCTTCAGCCTCGGCAGCCCTTGTCTTCTTCAGTTCTGAAGCGGTTGACTTGACCTTTGGCTTCGAGCCGGACATGCTGCTTGGGAAGACAATGCGAGGTTCTTCCCGCCTTGAAGGTGCAGATTTTTTCAGTCGATGGCTTCTTCTTCTTTGCAGCCATTCTGGGGTCGATGCCAGGACGCCCAAGAGCCTTGCGCTTCTCAGCTTCATTGTAGGCTTGCACGCACTTCTCAGCCAGACTCTTCATGCGCTCACGAGAGCCTTTAGCTTCTTCTCGTTTCTTGAGAAACGCTTCCTTGAGCTCGTGCAGCATAGCCTTGAAGTTTTTGACATCTTGCACGCTGAGATTTGCCATGTGCTTCTTGAACTGAGCTTTCTCATAGTCGATCTTGTGCTTCAGTTCAATGATGCGCTGAGCTAGAGCTAGCTCAGAAGCAATGGCGCCATTGAAAGAGACGTTGAGGCCAATTGGAAGTTGCAGATCGTCAAAGCTGAGATTGGGGGTTTCAAACCACTCATCAATGAAGTTGTGTATGATTGCCACATCAAAGAGAGGCAAATCATTGAAGATTTCTGCTTCTTCCTTGCTCTTAATCAGTTGCTCAAGAGCGTCATCTGCAAGATCTTCATCACTGGACAGATCAATGTGTTCGTCTCGCAGAATGGCAGTAGGGGTCAATGCCTGATCAGTATTCTTTTTCATCTCCGTCTTCTTGGAGATACGTGATAGATCTTCAGACTGCACACTATCTTCAGGAGGTGCAGTAGCCAGTGGCTTCGCACATGAAGCTTTTGGAGGAGCAGCTGACTTTGAAGCTTTAGCCTTCTTTTGCTTCTGCGGCTTTGGAGTAGGACCTGGGGCTTCATCAGTGTCGGCATCATCATCAGAATGATCCACTTTGGCACCTTGAACAGAAATGTGAGTGATAAGGCCATCAAGGTTGTAGAAAGGTCCGATGATATTGGGTTCAGCATCGCGTGTGCCGTCAGCCCGGGGAGCAGAAGGACCAGGGTTGAAGTCTAGTCCCAATGACTTCTTGTTTTCCTTGGCCGATGCCTTTGCGTGCTGGAAGTTGCGCTTGAAGAGATTATCGTCACGACACCAGAGCAGTGATGATGGGTCGGCATTTTCAGGCTGTGGCCCACGGACCATACAGGGATAGAAACCCTGAGCAATAGCTTCAGCTCTGGTCTTGGGTGGAAGGCTTCGGAAGAGAATGTCACCCCAAGGACTCTTGATGGCATTCTTCTCAGCATACTCCTGGGTCACAAACTTGTATTTGAACCATTGTTCGGCCCAATATCTTCGAATCCATTGGATTCGTGTCTTGCGCTGATTGTAATCCTCTTCTAGATATGTCTTGTACAACTCTAAGAGGTCATCAGGTAGATCTCTTGATGTTCCCCCTCGACGCTGTCTGCCACCCTTCCTTGCTGATTTCTCTGTAGCCATGAACTTCAAACTGAATGGCTTCAACACGTTCAAAGGCTTCAAAGGCTTCCGCTTGCTGGTCAAACAGGAACTGGCTTCGGGAGAGTTAATGTGATGCTGTAAGAATTCTGCAAACGAATGCAGACTATGAGAACCAAGGGATTCTCCCACAGACATGTACCTGTGAGAGCATTAGAGATGCGAGGGAAGGGGAGAGGTCATATGCATTCTCAGAAGATTTTGAAGATAAATCAGTTTGAAGACATTGACCTCATGGTGCGAAGACATTCACTTATGTGTTTGAAGTTGGTTCCACATTTGTACGAATCCAGGAATAGGTACAAGTGAGGAATCTAACTCGTTATGAAGCTTAAGTGAATATACTAGGCATTATATGAGATGCAGACATGATAGATCTAACATTGAGTAGGCAGAAATCACTTTTGGTAAAAAGGATGAATCTTTTAGGATCAAAAAGATGGTAAAAAGAGAGTTTTATTTACCACACGATGAACTGCTAGATGGGAAGAGTAGGAGACCGAGTAGTCCAATCCACCGTGCCCTAACTTGGCGACGGAGGACACCTACGGCGGCGGCGGAGAGGACGATGACCGCGGCCGGCGTGAGGATGGCGTCGGTGAAGTCGCGGCAGCTAAGCGCTTCGTCGTCGGCGTCGTCGAGAGCTAGCGGTGGCGCTAGGGTTTTGACGAGGTGGAGAGGTGGAAGAAGGTTTTCTTGACCACAGGGGACATGTATTTATAAGGAAGTATGCGGCACAACATAATTACGCAGGTGCCCCTGGCGGTTCACATCTGAGGGACACGTGGCAAGCATGCAACATACTCGGAGTTGTCCCATGTTCCCACGCCCGCCCGAACTGTCGGATGGTCGTTCCGGCTTCTCCGGATGTCAGGCAATAAGGATAGAGCATTTAAAACAGACTTAATGTTTGTCTCTGTATCTTCTGCTGACAAGGACGCAGAGAAGACATTCGACAGTTTCAATAGAATGCATATGATTTGGATAGATAGAGTTTGAGATAGAAAGCATAGAGAGATTAGCGTCTGATCACATTCACTTAGTTCAAAAGATTCAACAAGGAAGACGTAGCTATAAGTGAATGATGTAGAAGACAGAAACTAATATGTATATATCAGAAGACAATCAAATCAACATAGTGAAGATAATCATGAAGACAAGTTGAAATTGAAGACAAACCAAATGTGAAGACATAGCAAATGTAACGCCATGAGTAAAACACTTCAAACAGAAGAATCTGGTGGTGGCGTTACCCACCGTATAGGAAGTATTAGACCCAGACACAACGCATAATTATCGTGGCGCTTCGAAGTCAAATTCCACGTTAATGTATTCACACTCAGAATGTAAGTCTTCATTGATTGAAGATATACTTTACTTCGTGTGTTGCACATCTATGTCATCAACATGCTTAAGTGTTAGGATGTGCGCCTGATCACAGGACATTTGAGGATTCCAAGATATTTAGCTCACACCGTAACTTGCAAAACCTCTTCTCATCCAAGGGCTTGGTGAAGATATCTGCCAATTGCTCTTCAGTGTTGACGTGTATGATATCAATATCTTCCTTCATAACATGATCTCTGAGAAAGTGATGACGAATTTCAATGTGCTTTGTCTTCGAGTGCTCAACTGGGTTGTTGGCAATCTTGATGGCGCTTTCATTGTCGCAGTAGAGTGGCACTTGCTTCAGATGAATGCCATAGTCTTTGAGTGTTTGCTTCATCCATAGAAGTTGAGCGCAGCAAGATCCAGCAGCAATGTATTCAGATTCAGCAGTGGAGAGAGATACACAGTTCTGCTTCTTTGAAGACCAACATACAAGTGATCGTCCCAGAAAATGACATGTGCCTAATGTAGACTTGCGATCCACCTTGTCACCAGCATAATCAGCATCCGAGAATCCAACTAGATCAAACTCTGAGCCCTTTGGATATCATAATCCCAGTGTTGGGGTGTGGGCCAAATATCTGAGAATTCGCTTCACAGCTAAGTGATGTGATTCCTTTGGTGCCGCTTGGAACCGGGCACACATGCAAACACTAAGCATGATATCTGGCCTAGATGCACATAAATAAAGCAAGGAACCAATCATGGATCGGTATACCTTTTGATCGAACTCTTTACCATTGTCGTCGGGACCCAGATGATGTTTGGCTGGCATTGGTGTCGTGAAGCCTTTGCAATCTTGCATCCCAAATTTCTTCAGGCAATCTTTGAGGTATTTCTCTTGAGATATAAAGATGCCGTTGCGTTGCTGACGTATTTTAAGACCAAGGAAGAACTTCAGCTCACCCATCATGGACATCTGATATTGCTCTTGCATCATATATCCAAACTCTTCACTGTATTTCTGATTGGTGCAGCTGAAGATAATGTCATCCACATATATTTGGCACACAAACAGTTCACCATCATATGTCTTCATGAAGAGAGTGGGGTCGAGGGAACCAGGTTTGAAGCCTTTGATCTTCAGGAAGTCTTTGAGTGTGTCATACCAAGCCTGAGGGGCTTGTTTGAGGCCATACAGTGCCTTGTTGAGCTTGTACACCATGTCAGGATGTTTTGGATCTTCAAAGCCAGGCGGTTGTGCAACATACACTTCTTCTTTAATCTTGCCATTGAGAAAAGCGCTCTTCACATCCATTTGATACAGAAGAATGTTATGATGATTTACATAGGCCAGTAGTATGCGTATGACTTCAAGCCTAGCCACAGGAGCAAATGTTTCATCGAAGTCAATCCCTTCAACTTGAGTGTATCCTTGAGCAACGAGACGAGCTTTGTTTCTGACAACTTGACCATGCTCATCTTGCTTGTTGCGATATATCCATTTAGTGCCTATTATATTGTGCTTACGAGGATCAGGACGCTTAACCAGTTCCCATACATTATTCAGCTCAAACTATTGATGCTCTTCTTGCATAGCTTGAATCCATTCAGGTTCCATGAAGGCTTCATCAACTTTCTTGGGTTCAGATATTGAGACGAATGCGAAGTGCCCACAGAAATTTGCTAGCTGTGTTGCCCTTGAACGAGTGAGTGGACCTGGTGCATTGATGCTATCAATTATTCTCTTAATCTGTACTTCATTTGCAACACGAGGATGTACAGGACGAAGATTTTGCTCTTGTTGATCATTTTCATCGTTAGAAGGATTGTCTTCAGGCTGAGCATTGTCTTCAGGTTGATTAGGTGCGGAGATGATAAGTTCCTCTTCAGGCCGAGCTTCAGATGGTATGATTTCTCCAGTTCCCATAAGTTTGATTGATTCACTGGATGGAACTTCATCTAGCACATTTGGCAGGTGCTCTCTTTGCGAGCCGTTAGTCTCATCGAACCGCACATCCACAGTTTCAACCACTTTATAGTGAAAGAGGTTGAAGACTCTGTAGGAGTGCAAATCCTTTCCATATCCAAGCATAAAACCTTCATGTGCTTTCGGTGCAAATTTTGAAGTGTGATGTGGATCCTTGATCCAGCACCTGGCACCAAATACTCTGAAGTAACTGACATTTGGCTTCTTGCCAGTAAGGAGCTCATAGGATGTCTTGTTAAAAAGCTTGTGAAGATAAACACGGTTGATGATATGGCATGCAATATCAATGGCTTTAGGCCAGAATTTTCTTGGAGTCTTGTATTCATCAAGCATCGTCCGGGCCATCTCAATAAGTGTTCTGTTCTTGCGTTCCACGACTCCATTCTGCAGCGGCGTGTACGGAGCTGAGAATTCATGTGTGATGCCCAAAGTATCATGATACGTATCTAGGCCAGCGTTCTTGAATTCAGTGCCATTGTCACTTCTGATGTGCTTTATCTTGACGCCATAGTTGTTCATGGCTCGATTGGCGAAGTGTCTGAAGACATCCTGCACCTCAGTCTTGTAGAGGATTATATGCACCCAAGTATATCTTGAATAATCATCAACAATGACAAAGCCATAGAGACAAGCAGTAGTAGTAAGAGTTGAGTAATGAGTGGGACCGAAAAGGTCCATGTGGAGCAGTTCGAAGGGTTGAGTCGTTGTCATGATTGTATTCGAGGGATGCTTGGCCCTCGTCATCTTTCCTGCTTCACAGGCACCGCATAAGTGATCCTTCTTGAACTTGGCGCCCTCGATGCCTATGACATGCTTCTTTCTTGCAAGAGCGTGCAAGTTCCTCATGCCAGCATGCCCTAGCCTCCGATGCCAGAGCCAGCATTCTGAAGCTTTTGCTAGAAGACATACGGCAAGTTGTGGTCCCGCTGCGAAATCTACCACGTACAAATCATCTTTCCGATACCCTTCAAAAACTAGAGACTTGTCAGATTCCATTAGAACAAGGCAACGATATTTTCCAAACATCACAATCATGTTCAAATCGCAAAGCATTGAGACAGACATTAAGTTGAAACCAAGGGATTCAACAAGCATGACTTTATCCATGTGTTGATTCCTTGAGATTGCAACTCTACCTAGACCCAATACCTTGCTTTTACCAGTGTCAGCAAATGTGATGTGACTTTTGTCAGATGGACGTAAGGTTGAGTCCATAAGAAGACTTCGCTTGCCAATCATGTGATTAGTACACCCACTATCAATAATCCATTCTGAAGCAGCTGGTGTCGTACCCTACAGTGCAGTTAGGGGGATAGGCTTCACGAAGAGAATTGTGAAGCATAAACATTTGACGAGCAAGTGGATTATGAAAGCTTAGATCAAGGTTAGGACTGATCGGGCAAGTAGCAAGCGACTCAGGAACAAAATACATAATAAGACCATTTGGGCATTTGATCTTGCGCCCTACAAGATGTTTAAGGTTCCCAGCAATAGCTTCAGACGATTTTGGTTTTCGGCTGGAGACCTTTCCCTGCAAAAGAGAGTTAAGCTTTCTTAGCCACCCACATCTTCAAGGGTGGCTTCGAAGCAATGAGTCTAAGTGCAGCATCTGAGAACTTTGGCTTTGGAGCCCTAGCAAAAGTCTTGCAGGTGGACAATAGTACTCATAATAATAAGCAGAGTAGTTCGTGGTCTTATGAACATGGAGGTTTGATGAAATGCGCTCATATTCATAGGCCTGAGTATGGCTTCCCTGCAAAACATTTGCATTAGTGCGACTCAGGTGAGTCCTTTGTCTGTATGAAGCCTTTGGACCATATGAAGCCTGTGGTCTGGGGTTTTTCTTCTTCACTTGTGGTGTCATGATGATATTCACACGAAGATTCTCCAAACACCTTTTCGGCACCCAGACTTTCTTCATAGGCGGCCCATTCCTGCAGTTAGTACCAACATACCTGGCAAACACTTCACCATTCTGATTCTTAAACAGTTTATAGTTTGCATCAAAGGATTCATCAATAACAATGGGATTAGCACAAGTGAAGCCAGATAGGGTGGATGGATCCACTGAAGGTTCCTTTGCAGCAACCCATGTGGTTTTGGGCTACTGCTCAGGTTTCCAGTAAGAGCCATCAACATTCATTTTCCTTTTGAACCCAACACCCTCTTTCCTAGGGTTTCGGTTCAGGATCTGCCTTTTGAGAACATCACATAGTGTCTGATGCCCTTTGAGACTTTTGAACATCCCTGTTTCAAGCAATGTCTTCAACCTAGCATTCTCATCAGCAATAGCAGTGGCATCCTTAGCAGAGGGGTTAGTTACCACATCAGCAGTTGAAGATATTGAAACAGAAGCAGCAGTAGAACATTCAACAACAAAAGTAGCGTTATCACGCTCAATGCATTTAAGACATGGTGGTTCAAATCCTTCCTGAGTGGAACTGATCTGTTTGGCGCGAAGTGACTCGTTTTCCTTTTGAAGATCTTCATGAGCCGCTCTCAATTTCTCAAGATCTTGCTTCCTTTGAAGATAATCATAGGAAAGCTTTTCATGAGTTGTTGAGAGTGTTTCATGACGACTTTCAAGTTCCTCATACTTAACATGAAGAGTTTTTATGTCTTCAATTAAGTACTGATATCAAGTCATTTCAGCGTCTAACAGGTCTCGCTTTTGTCTAATAGTTTTTGAATATGTTCCATAGCTTTCTGTTGTTCAGTTGCAATTTTAGCAAGTGTTTTGTAGCTAGGTTTGGAACCACAATCAGAGTCATCTTCACTTGATGTTTGATAGTGAGTGGTGTGTGAGTTTACCTTGGCACCGCATGCCATGAAGCAGTAGGTGGGAGTGGAGTTGTCCTTGTCATTAGCATCGGTGTTGGTGACGAAGTCATTCTCTTCAGTGTTGAAGATGGACTTGGCAACGTAGGCTGTAGCCAGACTTGCAACGCCAGAATCGGATTCCTCCTCAGACTCCACCTCTGCCTCCTCAGAAGCAGACTCCTCCTCTGAATCCATTTCCTTGCCGACAAACGCGCGGGCTTTGCCAGATGAGCTCTTCTTGTGTGATGAAGACTTTGAGGAAGACTTGGAAGAAGACTTTGAGTATTTCTTCTTCTTCTTGTCTCATTGTACCACTTCAGACATTCAGAGATGTAGTGACCAGGTTTGTTGCACTTGTGGCATGTTCTCTTCTTGTAGTCATGAGCAGAAGCTTCATCATTTCTTGAGCTGGATCGTGAAGACTTTTTGAAGTCTTTCTTCTTGGTGAATCTCTGGAACTTCTTCACAAGCATAGCAAGCTCCCTTCCAATGTCTTCAGGATCATCAGAACTGCAGTCAGATTCTTCATCAGATGAGGAAACAACTTTTGCCTTCAAGGCGCGAGTTCGCCCATAGTTGGGACCGTAGATGTCTCTTCTCTCAGAAAGCTGAAACTCATGTGTGTTGAGCGTTTCAAGTATGTCAGACGGATCGAATGTCTTGAAGTCAGGACATTCTTGAATCATCAGGGCTAGGGTGTCAAACGAGGTGTCAAGTGACCTCAGGAGTGTCTTGACGATTTCATGCTTGGTGATCTCAGTAGCGCTGAGAGATCGAAGCTCATTTGTGATGTCAGTGAGGCGGTCATACGTGAGCTGGACATTCTCGTTGTCGTTTCTCTTGAAGCGGTTGAAGAGGTTGCGAAGGACACTGATTCTTTGATCTCTCTAGGTTGAGATGCCTTCGTTGACCTTGGAGAGCCAGTCCCAGACTTGCTTAGATGTTTCCAAAGCACTCACACGGCCATACTGTCCTTTGGTTAGATGACCATAGATGGTGTTCTTGGCAGTGGAATCCAGTTGAACGAACTTCTTGACATCAGCAACGGTGACACCTTCACCAGCCTTGGGAACACCATTCTTGATGACATACCAGAGGTCGACATCAATGGCTTCAAGATGCATGCGAATCTTATTCTTCCAGTAGGATATTCAGTTCCATCAAAGACGGGGCACGCAGCGGAGACTTTGATTATCCCTGTAGTCGACATAGCTAAAACTCCAGGTGGTTAAACCGAATGACACAGAACAAGGGAGTACCTTGCTCTGATATCAATTGAAAGTGCTAGTGATCGACTAGAGGGGGGTGAATAGGCGATTTTTATGAAAGTCTTCAAAACATGGAAGTTTCAAATACAAACGATAGAAATAAACATATTACCACGCAGCGGAAGGTAGACTACACTAAGCAAGCCATAGTCAAGTATTCAATGAAGTGAAAGCACAATGACGAATAGCAGCTAGGCAGTATAGATCAGGTAGGAAGATAGTGTGAAGCCAATCAGAACAATCAGTTACTCAGTGAAGACAAAAGATAATGCAATGACTTCACTAGGGCCAACAGTAACTAAAGGAATGGGAAGGACGAAACCAGTGACTCATTGAAGACAATGATTTGTTGGACCAGTTCCAGTTGCTGTGACAACTGTACGTCTGGTTAGGGAGGCTGAGATTCAACTCAGAAGATCACGTCTTCACCTTATTCCCCTTGAGCTAAGGACACCCAGTCCTCGCCCAATCACTCTGGTAAGTCTTCAAGGTAGACTCCCAAACCTTCACAGACTTCGTTCACCGGCGATCCACAATGACTCTTGGATGCTCAGAACGCGACGCCTAACCGGCTGGAGGATTCACAGTCCTCAAGTGTAATAAGTCTTCAGATCACACAGACAGGAAGACTTCAGTGATGCCTAACACTCTTTGGCTCTGGGTGGTTAGGGCTTTATCCTCGCAAGGAATTCTCTCTCAAAGGCTTCGAGGTGGGTTGCTCTCAAACGACAAAAGCCGTACACTAACTCTGAGCAGCCAACCATTTATGGTTGTAGGGGGTGGGCTATTTATAGCCACTAGGCAACCCGACCTGATTTGTCAGAAATGACCCTGGGTCACTAAGGAACTGACACGTGTTCCAACGGTCAGATTTCAAACACACGCGGCAACTTTACTTGGGCTACAAGCAAAGCTGACTCATCCAGCTCTGGATAAGATTTGCTCTCATTGTCTTCGCTCGAAGACATAGGATTTTGGTTGAGCATCACTTCAGTCACTCTGACTTTGTTCACTTGGACCCCACTTAACAGTACGGTGGTTCCTATGACTCAACAAAGAAGAAAAGGAGACAACGAAACAACTAAGTCTTCGCGCCCCATAGTCTTCACGCAATGTCTTCTCTTGTCATAGTCTTCAATGTGAATATCTTCACATACCACCATTGTCTTTAGTGTCTTCATACATTTTTAGGGGTCATCTCCGGTAGATAAACCGAATCAATGAGGGACTACTACCTGTGTTATCCTACAAATTCTCACAAACACATTAGTCCCTCAACCAGGTTTGTCGTCAATACTCCAAAACCAACTAGGGGTGGCACTAGATGCACTTACAGATGTGATATCCTTAAATAACATATATATGTGAATTAGACAAACTGATTTTCTAACGTACCAAGAAAGAAAACTCGATAAAAAACACACCCCCGCTTCCAGGTCGCGAGAGTCGTCGCGCACACACACATAGACATAGACATGCATATCCGTGTTTACGTAAAATTACATTTCCATCTCCATCTCCAATCATATTTGTCCAACTGGCACATTATTTACGTTGTTAATTATATATACAGCAATATTAACATACATCATCTCTTGTTTGCGCACGTCCGAACCGCTGCCACGGCCGGTCCTGAGCAACACAAACCCTCTTCATCACCCACGCATGCTTCCCGCCCGAAACGGTCAGTGCCGCATTCATGCCCGGCCAGAGAGGACGCGACCTCTCACTGGCGCTGGCATTGAAGCGGCGCACCGATCGAGAGAGCGTCGCCCGCGCCGCTTCCGGGTGCACGCAGCTGCTCGGCGTTCAAAGGTCGCAATAGCCGGCTACAACATGCATGTAAAAAGTTCTTGGGAGTCCATGCTACAGCTAGCTATCCCCCCCAACTCGTCAATCTCTTACAGTAGTGCTAGTACTCCATGGCGCGATCCATCGACAAGCAGGCGGGAAAGTTATCGTATACTCGGTTTGCGATGAGTGGCATGCCGAGCGACCGTGTGGGGTGGAGCCGTGGAGGAGGGTGAGACATGAACATGACAGACGTGATTTAAATGTTGGTTCTGCTCGATGGCGCGATCCAACGAAACAAAATGTAGGTTTCTCTCTGTTTCCATTTTTTCTCCGGAAAAACGGAAACTTTCCACTCCATTTTCATTCATATTCCAAGGTTGCCCCGTTACAACATTCCATCAAATACAAAGGAAAACTAACACGCATGCTGATGCATCTCAATGATTCACAGATCATAGCCAATATTTACTTCACAACTAAAGAAAAAAGTTGTGAGAGCGTGTACAAAAGAAAAACTACTGATGGGGTCACTACCACTTAAACCCTAAACCCTAAACATGATTTAATTTCCTGGCCAGGTAGAACCTGTCGAAGGAAAGACGGCTGGCACCCTCGGATCATACGATGCTTTTGTGCAGTTCCACTAAAATCGACCTGAGCATCCCTGATGGCAAAGATATTGAAGAAGTGCAATTAGAATAATAGTACTGGCACTAGTTCATGAGACATAAACTCATCACAAGTAGAAGTCGGTAGAAGTAGAGAAAGATCGACATGGAGATGGAGCTACGGCAGTGGAGCAAGCCGGCTCCAAAAGGAAGATGGACTACCTGGGACGTCGGGCTGTAGCTAGAAGGGCGGTTGGGACGCGGCATCGGCCCATACCGCGGTGACCCCCGATTGTGACGCACCGACTGTGGGTTTTCTCCCTCGCCGATGTCGACCGTGTCTACGCAGAACATTGTTCCCTTCCCCCAGCTACGGGATCAGGCCCGTCGTTCTATGCTTGTGAAGAGAGCAACCTAAGCAAGCAGGCTTGTAGCTTAGGCTCCTGCTAGTGTATATATAGTGGTTTTCTTTTTCTCTCCATATCAACCATTTTATATTGCGTACGTGTCATTCAAGAGTGAAATGATGGTTGCTTCTTCCGACTAACTTACTGTGTGATTTGACTGCTCCTTAGTGGCCCCTACACGTACTCCCCCTACGTGTATGCAACAGTCACACGTACACATGGACGCAAAAACGCACGCGGCGCCCTAATGCATGCATGTCCGAGCACACGACGGAACACACACGGTCACGCTCAAGTGCTCAACCTACACGTGCATGCACACACATACTCAGTCAGGGTGAGCTAGTGACCGTATAAACATCGGAAAATATATATATTGAGCGCAATGAGCGTATTATGAAGTCCACTGACCGTATTTTTACAAATATATAGTGACAGACAGTGTATTTATCTCGTTTGAAATTAAGCCATATTAACCGGAGAGGAGGCAGTATGGACTAGGATTACCTTGATGTGTCCCATCAACTTGCCGAACACGGAGAAGGTTGTAGGACGGGAGAAGCTTGCGCGCGGTGGCTCGCAGGACAAGGAGAAACTTTTGACTAATGCAAGCTCTCCCTCGCTCAGGCGGTGGACGTGCAACAATTAATTCGGTGTCAGATTGCCAGAAGCATACACTATACTACTAGTGCTATTATTGTTCGACTTCCAGAATAGGTGAACAACTAAGCGCAAAGTTTACTAGTACTACTACTATAGTCTATAAAGGTACGTACTATACTAGTACTAGGAACCGGATGGAGGAGCGTCTGCACTCTTATTATAATTTTAAAATGTGATAAAGCAATCTTCAACACATTTGGTTCTCTTCGAGGGTTCTCGCATGTGATAATGGAAGTTGATTGCATGGAACACTCGCCACAATTCTCGCTTAATTCTGGCTCATATCCTGTTACAAATAGTAGCGCTCGGTAATATTTCCTCTTTTTTTTGTTATTCAGCATGTAAACAGGTCAGCAAACCTTGCGGCACATCTTCGTGCGAACCGTGCTTGCTGCACTTTGAATGTGGCCGAGAGCTGGCTTGATGAAACACCTCGCTTCCTACTTCTTTTTTTGCGGGGTACCTCGCTTCCTAGTGACCAGTGTCTTGGCTGATCGTCCTAAGAATGCTTATATATGAATAAAGCTCTCTCATTTACCCACAAAAAAGATTAAGCCATATTAACCGAAAAGGAGGGAGTATGGACTAGCACTACTTTTTGGTGTGTCCCGTCAACTCACAGAACGAGGAGAAGCTTGCAGGACAAGCTGAAGCTCTCTTACGCCTTTTGACTAATGCAACCTACCTTCGGTGGACATGCATCAGTCTATTCGGTGTCAGATTGTCAGAGGCATACACTGTAGTACCCATGTGGACTACCATCATTGTTCGACTTCACGAAGAGGCGAAGAGCCAAGCACAGTAGTACGAGTAGTACTACTACTAGAACCGCTTGGTGGAGCGTCTGTACTCTTATTTTTTTATCTCTGATAAAGTACACGTTTATTCTAGAGAAGGGCGAAAAACGGCAGCCCAACATGTAATGAATGATATCGATCAACCAACCATGCTTGAATATATCTTGGCCTCCGTGCGAGCCCGTCTGTGTGTTCTCGCTCCTCGTCTCTCTCAAGGAACGGCGGGTTGGCTCTTTGCCATCAATTGAGATCGGTTTGCTCACACTCCTATCCCACATGTCAGTGATATGCCAAGAGGAGGTGCGTTGACCGACTGGCCATATGCGTACTTGGTTTTGAACCTTCATACTACTCCTCCCTCCGTCATAGTTTACAGGGTGCGCTTCATTATGATGCATTTCTCTCAATGCATTTCCACCACCAGAGAGACTTTAGATGTGTTTGGTTTAATGCTCAATTAATTAGGGCGTGGTAACCGCAATCAAGTCCACAATTTTCTCTCCATGTACTGTACTACTATGGAGTGGAGTAAGTGCATGCATGTGTGTACCCGGGGTGGAAGCACTGCATGCATGTGTGTACACATTATTCCCTCTAGTAATTGACGCCGTGCTATAACTACCAATGCTATTTTTCAGGCCGATCGCTAGTCGCGTTGGTCCCACAGATTTTTTTTCTTTTTTCTGAAGCGCGCTGTATAAACAATGACATATGGAGTAGTATGAGCGGATTCAAAGAAGAGCGTATTGATGGTTGCTTCTTCAGAGCAACTTACAGTGGGAATGGTGGGGCTTATGATTTGACTACTCATTACTCACTATTAATGTGGCGCAATGACCGGGCTGAGTCTCCCATGCGGTTGTGCACTACCCCCTCGGTTCTTAAATATACTCCGGAGTATTTGTCTTTCTAGAGATTTCAACGAGTGACTACTCAAATATTTGTCTTTTTAGAGATTTCAAATGGACTGGCACATACGGATGTATATAGACATATTTTAGAGTGTAGATTCACTCATTTTGCTCCGTATGTAGTCACTTGTTGAAATCTCTAGAAAGACGTATAGAATATCTAGGAACGGAGGGAGTACACATATGAAGCAAAATGAGTGAATCTACACTCTAAAATATGCCCGTTTGAAATTTGTAAAAAGACAAATATTTAGGAACTAAGGAGTATAATTTTGTGCATGGCACATGGACCCGGATGATAAAGAGGCTTCTGGCAATGCTATCAAGCTTCCATCATTTGTTTACATAATTGACATACTATACAAATAATTTTTCCAGCGACATGAAATTGTACAATGGTGTGAGCTTTCAGCTTTTGTTTCGCGTGTCTTGCCATCGATGCTCTTTCAGAAACAATAAAAAACTAACTTCCTTGCTAATGCATGTCAATTATTAGCAGATCAGAGCTAATAATTACATCACAACTGAAGACGGAGTTGTGAGAAGGTGTTAAATTAAAATTGATCCATGCTTTCATTGGCAACAACGCCCCCCCAGCTCTGTCTAAATCAACAAGGCATGTTGGGAAAAAAGTAGCTGTCTGGAGCATGCAACATTCCGATCATTTTGTGCAGTTCCACTAAAATAGAGCTAAGCGTCCCTGTTCCAAAGATATTAAGTGTGATTACGATAATAGAGGACTTCTGATGAAACAATAAACACACAAATAGAAGCCGGTCACCTTTGCAGTCTCTCTTAAGACTAACTAGTTGGAGAAGATTAGGCCCAGAGTTGATGAGGAGGATAGAGCAAAACCAATCTCCCTTTGTGCAGTCGCATTGAAATGTAGAGACGTTGCCCGTGTGGCATTTTAGTACAACTGCACAAAACACTCTTAAGAAAAAAGTGATTTGTGCAGTTCACCAAAAGGTTGCAATAGCAACAAGGTGCAATGGATAGCCCTGTTTGCAAGAAAGAGGTAGAAAGGAAACAATTACTGGCCAATAACAGTTGATGACACATGCGACGACAAAAAAGAAGCATATTCCTTGTCATAAGGGAAGATAACAACACGGTTGTGTTTGTCTAAAACAGTATGAGGACGAGAATGCAATATGGAAAGTATGCCGGACGAGCTACGTTTTGGGCAAAGAAATATGGAAGATCCACATGCAGCGACGTGGGAAGAAGGGCAGTGGAGCAAGGCCGGAGGGGATACCTGGAGGTCGCCGGGATGTAACTAGGTGAGCGACGGCGGGCGGAATCTGCGAGCAGGTGGCGTAGGCCCTGCCGCGCCGGAGCTTGGTCAGAGAGAACGACGTGTACCGCAAATCGGGACGTGCTACCTCGGCACCGTCGAATGGAGAAATGATGCACTTCCTCCCTTTCCCCCGGCGGACGGGATGCAGCCGGATCAGTGACCAACGGTGAGAGAGAGAGAGGCCACCGCACTCCCTTTCCCCCGGCGGACGGGATGTGGCCGAATCAGTGACCAACGGTGAGAGAGAGAGGCCACCGCAGCCTTGTGTGAGATACTCTGAAGACCGACAAACCAGGCACGCAAGCTCCATTGTATATAGTGAGCGGACTACCTTTTTCTCCATAAAAATCGTTTTATATTCTGTGTACATGCCATTGAGCACTATAACTTTATTTAAAAATAACGCGGCAACGCGTCAAGTCGAACTTTGTTTCGTGCACGCGTGGTACACGACCTCCCTAGGTAAACAACCGCTATAGGCGTTCAAATTAGCACGTGGGCTGCCATTTCGTAAAGAAATGAGCTCCACCGTGTACCCGCGCGGGTGTGGCTAGGCACGAAGCGTGAGTACGTGCACGGTGCACCTATTCTCTTCTTGTATACGTACACCATCTACGTGGGGTTGTGTGAGAGAGATATAAACCTAGAGAGATATAGTGTGTGGGTTCTTGAGAGTTTTGGGGGGGGGGGTCAATCAAAAAATGTAACATATGCAATGTGTGTGAAATAGAGTCCTGGATATAACATATATATAGAGGGGGCGATCCACGAGAAGAGAGTGAAGGTATCATCGGCTTGAGGTGTCCATAGAATCGAAGAGAGGGATGATGTGTGTGTGTGTGTGCGCGCGCATGATCGATAAAGAGTGCCATCGAATTTGTGTGTGCCCACGTCAAAGATATAGAGTGGCTGGCCTACTGGAACGTGAGATGGGACATGTGCAGTTTGTCTCTGTGGCATGGATACCTACCTGCAGCGCTCGACTATCGGTGTGTGTGGTGGGGGAAGAGGGAGGCCCAATTAACTATAGAGGTACAATGACTGGTATATGTGTGGAGGAGGAGAGAGGCCTACCTCATGTATTAAGGAGATCGATCTGCCTCATGTATTAAGGGAGATTGATCGGCATCCATGCATATGTGCAGGAGAGGAATAAGGTTGGGAGAGAGACAGAGCTAGAGTGTTGGAGGGGGTGGTAGTGGAGTTGCTTCTAACAAATGGTGGGATAGGCTTGCTAGACAAACGGAGGGCATGCCTGCAATATCAATAAGAGAGGAGATGACTGCTTGTTGTCTGTGCACGTGCGTGTGAGAGACGGGTCAAGAGGCATGCACGAATGATGAGGGGGGACGATGTGGCTGTGGTAAGCAGATGTAACTACAGAGGAAGATCAATCGCCCTTTGTTAGAGAAAGGAGAGACATA
>NC_041386.1:144187428-144213899 GCF_002162155.2 Triticum dicoccoides
TAGGTATATGTTGGGAGATCGATCGGTATACATGCATGTGTGTGTTAGAAGCAAATGAGGCATGAGGAGAGGGATAGAGAGAGAGGGATGCATGTAGGAGGTGGTACGAGAGGCATACTATATCGAGGGGGAGGAGTGTGCGAGTATGAGAACGATGAAAAGAGTGGTGGGAGTGAGGCATGGACGGTGACAAGAGAAGAGGGGAAGCTTGTGTTTGTGCTAGGCACACCTGGCAAGAGAGGCATATCGATCGATCTGTAATGCCACCTGTTTAGTTTCTATATCATATATGGGAATTATGCAGTCTCATGTCTTTTAGCCAGCCGTAATATATGTGAAATGTGCAATGCGATCCTGTTTAACCAGGCATCATATATTTGAATGATATCTTGCCCATCCTTTTCTTCATTACATTTCCATTTGTCGACAATGTTTGTACATTAAACTACTCTTCCTGTGAATCAGCCATTTGGGTGGGAGATGGAAAAATCTGGAGTGAAAACAAGGCCTTCAGAGCAGACAGTGCTACCTGTCGAAGCATATCTCTTGTTGGGTCCCAATAGCTCCTCAGAGATGGATTCAGAGACAGATGACCAGTCCTATTCCCCCACTGAGGTGTATGCTCTAACTTGGCACGGTTATACTGCTCATATCATGCATACTGTGTCTTGCATTGCATAGTTTAGACATCATATACACAATATTCAACACCATGTTCTTAGTTCAGACATCATATCGAATGCCCTCTGTTTAGCATATAAATCACATATGTGAATTAAATGATGCGATCCTGATTACTTAGATAACATGTAGGTGAATTATGTCATGCGATCCTGTTTAGTTATTCATCATATCTTTGAATTATGTTATGCTATGCTATCCAGTTTAGATAGACATCATATATGTGAAATTATGCCATGCTATCCGTTTTAGTTAAACAATATACATGTCAACTATTTCATGCCCTCTTTTTTCCACACTATCTATTGCATCTGTCTCTCATACAATGTCTGTACACTCAACTATGTTTCCTGTTTATCAGCCATTTGAATTGGAGCGGGTGATGCCAGTATCTAGCGGACTAAAAACACAGTCTTCAAATAAAATAGTGCTACCTCTTGGTGGAGATAGCATCCCGGTTGTACATGCACAAGAACCAGCCCTACCACACATAACCCAAACTCTCACAGATTGTACCCCTACTGCGATGGACAGAGAACCAGCTTCACCCAATCTAACCCCAACCCCAGCCGATAGTAACCCAGTTCCTGTTAACACAACACCATCTCCACCACAGAGCTCCCAAACGAGAGCAGTTAGTAAGGCAGCTCCAGTGCCCAAAGGGCCAGTACTATCACGGCGAACCCAACTCCACCAGTTAGTACGCCTATTCCTGTGGAGGAACCACAACCAGCTAGTCGTAGTTTAGCATCTATCACATTTGATGTTGTTAAATCGTATGTGCGTATCTTCCCATCTTGGAAATATTATACTGAAGATGAAGGAAAATGCCAGTTGGAGGTGTTTGTCCAGGAGTTATGTGTAAGTAATGTTATTCATGGCAATTACTTTGCTTTGTCCCATACATCCTACCTCCATGATGGTTATAATACAGCAAAATTTCCCATTTTTCTCTATAGAGAAGGACCGAATTGGAAACTTAGGATGAGGTAACCTGTGCTAATACCTCTGCTATCCTCAAGAATGCTTGGTGGCAGTATCGGAATTACCTGAAGAAAACGTACTTCACCGGCAAAGAAACTCATCAAATTCCCTTACGTTCTCCTGAGACACATTTACTGGACGATGACTGGGAACGCCTTGTTCTGTACTGGTCCCGAACCAAGAATGTGGTAAGGTCTATGAGCTCAATTTCTATTTTTAAGTATTATATTCTTGGGTCTTACTGTACTCTGTTCATGTAGAACAAGTGCCTAAACCTGAAGAACAACTATTCTAATTTAAGATTCCATTGCTATCATAGTTCAAAAAAGCTCTAGGCGTTAATTGTGCATTTTGCCACCGCCTTGCGCTTTACTGACCAAAGCGCATGCTTATGTACAGTTATGCACAGATTATGCGTAGTTATGCGCAATGCGTTTTGCCAACGCCTAGAGCCTAGGCGTGCTTAAGCGCTCGCTTGGGCGCACCTTTTTTTAACTATGCTTGCTTTGCTCTTGTATCACTGTATTTACTCATACAAACTTATTTTTAAATTGAAGGATCCAATCGAAACTCCAACGGCATAGCAGGTATGTTCACGCATGTTTCTTTAACATGTTTGCTCTTATCAATAGCTCTATTGATTTCAATTTCAATTGTGTATACAGTTGACTTTCATATCATGCACATTACTAGCATCACAATAGAGCCAATAGTGTTGTTGTACATGTAGACCCGTGGTACCCATCTAAAATCTTGTTGTGCCGTGTAGTTTCCCACACTTTGTATTCTTTCACTGCTACTTTGTCTTGAACTGATATGATTTGAACCGTGTCTCTATTTTGATTTGGCAAGACAATGTAGTGACCATAGGACATAGATATATGTTTGTTTGATGCTTTTATTATGTACTAGTACTTGGCAATAGAAGACTTGGTAGTTTAATCATGTCCACCTTACTAATGAACTGGTTCACCGAAATGAGCTTCATATACTAGTACATGCTAAACTTGTTATGTGTTTGCTTGTTCTTCTTTTAGAATGCTGACAGAATATTGGGGAAGAGTGCCTTATTAAGCAATGGTAAAGGAAGTAATGCAGATAAGGTTCAGGATAGTGACACATCCTTGTTGGTCTCCAACAAAGCTGATAAAACAGCTAAGGAAGACTATCTTGAAGACAGCGAGACAACCCCAAAGTCCTGTCTTGGTTTAGTGTTCGAGTTACTGGCCACTACCGCTTGCACAAGCTATTCAAACTCGCTGTCTGAATCAGTTCGGTTTCTTGAGTCTCAACTACAAGTTGAAAGACATCGATCAGCTGTGTTGCAACAAGAAGCGGAAGGACTGCGAAAGTCCCTGGAGCATTCAGATGCATACTTTCTGGTGCAACAGCAAGCATTGGAGGATTTTAGCGCCAAACAGGACAAAGCTAATCAGCTTGCTAAGCTTATTGCCAGCATGGTGGATACCCTGGATAACATTTCTTGAGCTCTTCTGAAGTTGTTTCAGTTATGCTCTTGTTTTGCTGCCGCGTTTATTTGCACTGGTGGCCAATTTTGACGGCCAGTGTATGTAATGTGCTGCTTTGTTCCCTATATTTGCACTGGTGGCGAACTTTGATGCCCAGTGGATGTAATATGTGTAATAGCGGTAATAGGCTAGCGTTAATTGCTTGCTTATTTATTTCCTTATTGTCTTGTTTAGTTGTTTGCTTGTAGTCACTGCAGTTCTTTTTCTGTTTTTTTCTAGTGGCCAAAATAGCCTATTTTTGGTAACTAGGCCAAAATAATCATGGCAACACACGGACTGTTGTAACCATGGGCCTCCTGCAGGCCGTATGATCCATGGGCCTTCGTCCGGCCGTAGGATCCATCGGCCTTCTATACGGGCCTTAGGGTCCATGGGCCTTCTATGGGTCGTACGATCCATGGGCCTTCTACGGGCCGTACTATCCATGGGCCTCATACGGGCCATAGGATCCATGGGCCTTCTACAGGCGTATCATCATTTCGCCAATCATGGGCCGTACTATTCGTGGACCATAACGGGCCATTAATATGCCATATTTGATAACTCTATGAAAACAGCCCAATAGGTTTTTTGGACATGAAAACGACCCAATGTATTAACGGTCCGCAAATGGGCCGATTGTAACGACGGGCTGAATTTGGCCCACAAGCAGAAAATGACAGTAATGGGCTGTATGTAACTGAATGCTACAAATGAGCCCAAGAATCAATGGGCCCTGAGAAGGCCGAAAGATAACTTGGGCTGGAAATGGCCCAATGGAATAACGGGCCGTTAATGGGTATAAAGTGATACACTATTCATTACGGGCTAGTTTCACCATGGGCCATTAATGGGCCAAGAGTTACAAAGGTCCTCATATGGGCCGAAAGAAGTCATGGGCCACACATGGGCCGGAAGTTAAAACAGGCTGAATCATATTGGACGGCCCAGATGACGCTACTGGGCCTAATTCGGATAGGGCATAACGGGCCCTGGGTTAGCAGGATGTAAATGGGCTATATGCAAACATGCCGTTAACAAGCTTTCTGTGGGCCAGCTCGCCACCTTTTGACCAAGTCAAACGGGCCGGCCTTTTCATAGGAATGGGCCTCTGTTGGGCCGTGCCATGTGTCACCGTATCACATGCGCCTTCGGTCCAATGAGCGGATGACATCTGTCCCAACGGTGAGCCGACACGTGTTTCCTCCAGCCAATGATGATTTTACACGTGGAAAATCCCCATTGGTCGGGGCTGTTAACGGGTTATTGGATCCAAAACCTGACTCGATAGCTTAACGGCGTTCCGTTATGGTGGATGCCACGTGTCGGTCACCCTTGACGAAAGCACTTCTGTGACACGCGATTTATCATCATGGAAGTGGACACTTCCATGATGATAATTTTGGTAATGTCATGGAACACTTCTACAACAACACAAGTATGACTATCTTGATTCTGTCATAAAATCATCATGGATGTACATGCATGACAAAAAACGCGACCTACTGTGACAAACACGTATCATCACGGAAGTGTATTTTTTTGTAGTGGTTCTATGTGATGTGGCAACTTCATATACTAACCAGATGCTGGCTATACTACTACGGTACTCGAACTCCAAGAAGTGACTCAAAAACCATTCATAAATTGAGTCTATGATATACATTTGCAAATGTACCATTCATTACATACAACAAGTCATCAACACACAACGACAACGAGGATACATGTTGGATTATAGATTATTTCCAACAAAACATTCTAGTAAATACTAAAGTTTTCATCACACAACAAATAACAAGCAATGAAATGAACTTCAACTCAACCAATCCTCGGCGTTGGAAATGCTTGCTTTGAACCATAGGTGCTCTAGGAAGGGCCAACTATTGTCAATATCGAGAGCAATGCAGGACTGGTCATCCAGGCTGAAGCGGCATATATCAGGACCAAGGTAGGGAACCACCGCAATGTCCAAGGTATAGATACAGTTGCTTCTCATAAATGGTAGTAACATTGTGTCAACAGCAGCTGGATCGCCTTTCACCATCATTTGATAGTTTGGTCCAAGGAAGAGCGAGTTTTCTCCAAGACTATCAATACTGTACCAGGGAGAAGGTGTTGGCGCTAGCACACTAGTATCCATCCCGAATACCCTGCAACGGGTGTTGGAATAGGTCCGGAGAGGGCGACCATGGGAGACAACACGTGCTCCCTCAATAGTAACAATCTCATTGCACTGTATACAGACAAGAAGAGGTGACCCATTGGAATTAGTTGCCAGGCGCCACTGAGTATATAAGTTCTGCTCGTGATCATCACCATCATCATCTCCCCCTTGGTTATAAAATTTTTCAAGTATTTGTGGTGGAATGCTCACAGGACCTTGGAAACACAAGAAGGTTAATTAGTAAAGGGAAACTTGCTAACCCGCATGCATGTGGATGAAACAATTTTAATTATGGTGGAATACAAATGTACCGAAACTACGAGGATCCCATGCAAAAATAGTGCCACAAGTGATGGCAACAAACACAAGGTCCTCGTATTCAATTGCATCACAGTACTCATCCGTGTACAGAAACCAATTTTTGAGCAATATCCATGGACGAACCGTGGAATCAGTAACGACGACAACAAGCTTGTCGAAGATAGCAACAACTTCATAGTTCTCGTAATTCCAAGAGCGGTTGGGAACTCGACAAATTGCTATCTGCCATAGACGACAGCGACCATGATCATATTTGAACGTACGTAGATCATCTATGTGTTCAACCTTAGGGCACTCTGAGATTTTTGGAAGTGGAATCCGCTGATGAGTGTACACATTCACAAGTTCCCACTCACAATTCTATCCAATATAAACAACCCAATCTCCATTTGCGCTAGCCCAGGCCTTACCCTTAAGCTATGGCATCTTGAAATCACACGTATCATTATCAAGCGGCATCAACTTGCACAAAGTGAGGCCTCCGTCGTCCGCGCCCATGAGAACATGCTTATAGTGAAGAAGATAAGTGATATCAAACCGCTCCTGGACCCTTGGGTTCCTTGTAATGATGTTATTAGTTGAGTCGAGAATGGTCTTGAACGAGCCTGCCATGCTAGCCGAGGTGATGATGTCGCACCGATTAATGAGTTCCTCCACCACGTCATCTTTCAGATCGGGGCAAGAATAACAGGGTCGTTTCTGGCTTGTTCCGTCCATGGAGAAGACGATTGAACAATGGCAGAAGGAAGGGTGAAGGCAAATGGAGGAGGGAGGAAGAGCGGGCGACAGCAGTTCCAAATCGAGAGGAGAAGGCGAAGAGGCGGTGGATGGTTGCCACGGTACACGAAGAGGCGCCCCGGCCTACATAGACGTCCGTTCGGAAATTGTACAAAAGGACTCACCGTCGTATCACTGACATGTTGGAACAGGACCACATGTCAACGAAACATGGTGTGTCATTTCTCATGCAAAATGCGATCTGGTCGCGTTGGCCCGAAGTGCCGCATTATTTCTCGACTTTATTTTTTTAATGCATGCCGTTCAGTTTTGAAGCACGACTAACTGGTACTGTATGCAGAGAAAATATAAACTACTCTACCACTACTCCACCTCTAGTACTACTAGTATAAAAAAGATATATAGGCTGGAGCTTCAGCGCTTTCTTGCTAAGGGCTGCCCACTTGCTTCTCACACTATCACCCTCTCTCTAGATCTAAAAAATACGGCCTCTCTCTCCCTCCTCATCGGTGGTCACAGATCCACCGGGGAAGAAAAGGACGTGCAGTGTTGACGCACTCCTTGTCGGCGAGCGAGGTCACGCACTGACGACAAGGCCGTCCTCTTAGACCAAGCACCCGCGCGGGATGGCCTCCGTCCCCAAGCTCACTGCCGTAGTGTGTGCGGAGGATGACGACCACGAGCGAAGCCACTTCCCACCGACCCTCGGGTATGCTACCTCTTTTCGAACCGTACCCTCGTTCTATTGGCCCATCTGCCACGTCGCTGCATGTGGATCTTTTTCCACTCCACCATCTTCCAAATTTTCTATCCTCTGCTCTGCTGGTCACACAGACGAAAACCTTAATTTGCACTATTAAAGGAAACCCTACTTCATGCAGACTAATCCATGTCTGGTTTGAATAAGGAAAGGAAGGGAGACTGTACTGTCCAAGAGAGTAGGCATCGAACCCGCATCTAGGTTGAAAAGGGGAAAATCAGTAGCTAAGGAACGAGTCTCATGTCTCTTGGTTGAAGAAGGGTAGAAAGGCATGACAACGCAATAGAGAATGACTAGGTCGATCGGTTTGTTGTTCTTACATAGGAAAAAGGTGGCTAAAGAGAACAAAAATGGGACGTAATCCACATATGCTGCCTGGATATTTGTTGCTCTGGGCAGCCATACCTCCCTCACCACACTATGCGTCCGTGGAGGTACATCATACTGGTGCGCCCACTATCTGAATGGGCCTCCCATGCTCTTATTGCCACTTTTATGCTGTTAGTATAATGCGAGCAGTCAAGTCAAGCAATGCTACTGCTAAAGTGATGCCACATTTAACTAATGCCGCACTCAGTCTAATGCCACCGATAAATTTAGGCAATGCCATTTAATGTCACTAGATTATTTCAGGGTTAGCTATTGATTGTGGATGTATTAAAGATTTTTCAGCTAAGGTATTCTAATGTTGTTGCACAGCCAGTATACCAACGATGAATCTTGTTACTACCTTCAGATTTTTGCACTGTTAAATGCTTATAGATTACATACCTCACTTTCATGAGATAAGTCAAATTTTTTTGTACAGTGTCAAGAGGAAAGGTCAAGAGTGGGTACCTCCTCCTCCGGCTGTTCTCTTGATTCGTTCGATCAAGTTTTTATGTTTGACTGATTATCAAGATTGGGATAGCAATTTTTAGGTTCCCTCGAGTTCGAAATGATATTTACCTTGAAGGTACATGGTTTGCAAATTTTTTATACTGTCATTAGTTGATAATGCTAGTTACCTTCAGACTTTTGTATTTGGTTTAATGCTCATTCACAGCTAGTATACCAATGCTGAAACTTGTTACCTTTACATTTTGTATTGTTAATTCTTATAGAAATCTTCCAGTGCTAGAGTTTATTGAAATCTATTCAGTAAAACCATTGTATTGTACCCTGTAATAAAATAACTACTCTACTATTGCACTAGCCACTGGATTAGTGTATATTTGTACAATTCGAATGGTGTTGCATTAGCGTATGGACATAAATAAAGTGTGGTAAGATTTCCAAGATATGTGCTCAAGAAAACTACCACCTGTTTTTCTAAACACTAGATGTTTGGGTACTTTAAATTGAACTGCGAAAACGTCTTATATTAAGGAACGGAGGGTGTAGAGTTCACTCAAATTATCCCGGTAAAGCTAGTCACACGTTTGTTAAAATTAATGTTCATTATGTTATCGGAGGAGGTTTGTATGTTTGTCTCTAATGCCTGTTAACTACATACCTGACATCATGATGTAATGTTAAGTCATTCCCTTTTGTATAGTGTCACTGAATTGTCAAGGCGGTGATGGCATTTTATTTTAGTTGAACTGCACAAAATATGCTTAAAAGAAGAGTAAAGGTCGGGAATCGATCATTCTTTCAGAAAGAACTATATATGCCTTCCTGACGTCAGCCACTGTTTCCTTATTTATTCCTTCAAACAGGTGGTTAGAAACAGTCTTGCTACCTTTTCCCATTAAGAAATTGGAATGCTTATATTTGTGAGTCTATGCTTCAACTAGTGCCACTTTTATAGTAATCACACTTTCAATATCTATGCAAATAGGGATGCTCGATTTTAGTGGAACTGCACAAAAAGTCCAAATGGTTCAACATTAGGAGCATGTTTTCTTCCGAACCTTTATATCCAATTGGTAGCACTATGAGCTGTTCATTATGAAGGTACATGGTTTGCTACTCTTTTTGTACTGTCATTAGATAGTAATACTAGTGGTTTGCATGTGAATTTATTGGCAGGGTGGACCTACATTGGAGGTGCAGGACAGGATTCAATGATTGGATGCTCAATTTCGGTTGTATCGATTTCACCTCTTCCATCACTACGAACATGGATATCCTTGGTCTAATGAAGAAAAGGTGTTATATTTCTGCTCTAAACCAGCAAATCAATTCAGTATGAAATTGTCCAGGGCAAAACATGACTGTATCAAATTGTCCAGTGCAAAACATGACAGATGCTAAGCGGAAGAGATGTGTTTAAACCGAAAATACAAGGTGGGGTATATGTTTACTAGCTACTTGATATTTGTGCAGACAGAGATGTCTGCCCATTGCTATTTGGCAAACAAACAAAGTGACCGCAATTTTAGTCGAACTGCACAAGAGAATAGTATAGTCACTACATGCAGTGCCATTTGAAAATAGACACAGAAAGATTGGATAGTCACTTCATGTACTGTAGAAAAGTAGTACTGTACTATTTATTGGCCAACACTAGGTGCTTCATTGCTTTGGCCTGATTATACAATGGGCATCATTTTGCCTAAGTTAAAGTTTGTATTCCGAAAATAGTCTTGCCGTGTGACCGAGAGAAGACCAAATCATATTGCAGTGGATGTTCCTGCATCATGTGTGGTTCATTCTCATGGTTCCAACTGTTAGTGAAATTACTTACGTTCGCAAGAGGAATTGTAGACTTCACAAACAAATTTGTCTTTCAGTCTGTACTAAATGTTGGCCAAGAGAAGCATCCATGTTAGTAGGAAGAACATATGTTTTTTTCTAGATCTTTGCTTTTGGAGCTACATATTTTGTATATTGTCGGATTTCGGGTTCCGGCAGACCCTTGAGGTTCGAACACTGGGGTGCACACGGAGATTTCGCCTCCTACCTACCTGCACCCCTCCGCCATGCTAGGATCTAAACTAAGAAAAGAGCAACACAAGAGACACAGGGTTTATACTAGTTCGGGCCACCGTTGTGGTGTAATACCCTACTCCAGTGTGTGGTGTGGTGGATTGCCTCTTGGGCTGATGATGATGAACAATACAAGGAAGAACAGCCTCGCGAGGGTCTGTTCTTGGCTGAGGCGATGAACTGTTGGGAGGAGTTCAGCCACCTCTCTCTCTCTCTCTCTGCTCCGACTGACCGACCCCCTTGCTGTGTGGGTGGCTGGTCCTATTTATAGAGGCCCTGGTACTCTTCCCAAATATTGAGCGGGAAGGGAGCCAACAATGGCGGGCTAATTTGAAGGGGGAGAGCAAGTATCAGCTGTCCTGACAAAAGTAGTCTTCGCCTGCGCAAAGCTCTGGTGATGACGCCGTCTTGGGCTCCACGGTGACCTCCGTCTCGTAGTCCTCCTGGTCTTGGTCTCGTTGCACCGAAATGGCAACCTTTGCCTGATGCCTCAGTACTCCGCGGCTGCGCTTGCCCTCTTTGCACCAAAGAGGAAAGGAGGACGCTGTGCGGGCTGGCACCTGCCTGGCGCCCTGAGTTGCCATGGCTTGCGTCATGGGCACCTCGTGAGGTACCCCGCCTTGATCTCTCCGCCTCCTCATTAGCTAGCCTGACGAGGTCGTGCCTGAGGAAGCTTTGCGTCGTCCGCCCCGTGAGGCTTGGCCCCTCGCGAGGGTCTTGGGTTTGTGTTGGTGAAGATGGGCCGTGCTGGGCCCCCCTTTGAGCCACGCCGCAGGCCACAGGCAGGCAAGTCTGGGGACCCCCATTTCCAGAACGCCGGCAGTAGCCCCCGGGCCCAAGGCGCGCCCGGACTTGGCCATGCAGGGAGGCGGAAGGGCAATAGCGAAGCGACGCGGGCCCTAACAGCCTGCGGCCTTGGGCACTGCATGGCGGTTGATTGGACATGGGCATCTCCACTTCCCCACGGTGCCTCGGCAACTGCACTAACTGGACAAGTCCCTGCATGCAAAACGGGTCATGATTACCTACGATCGTGGAGGTCGGCGGTTGGCCTCCGCCGGCTATAAGTATGGGACGGCGTGCGCCCTTCCGGTTCATCTCCCCTTGCTTCTCCTTCTTCTTCATGGCCCCGTCGAGGAGGTTCTCGGCCGCAGAGAAGGGGAAGGCTTTCCAGGCAGAGCATGCCTCTCCCCTGCCCAAGCGCGGCTGAAGGCGCCCCCGCAAACATCCTGTGGCCACCACAGCAGCTCCCCGCGGACGCGGAGATGCTTTCCAGCGCGGTGGCGGGCGGATTGCTGCAGCTGGGGGGTGCGCTCCGGCTGCGCGTCCCCCTATGCCGCGCTTTCGCGCTGCAGAGGTGTTGCTGGAGTTCGTCGTGTGGTCGGCGGAGCCGACTAGCACCCGGCTCCCACTTCCTCGCTTCCTCCTCGGCGAGCTCCCGGGCGGCCTCTGGCTTCAGGCTGACGGCTGCTGCAGCCGGGCCTCATGGGTTTCACTGGAGGTCTCCGCAGCCGGGAGCCTGGCCCTGGCCCGCGGTTGGCAGGCGTTTGCCCGCGCGCGTGGCCTGGGCCGTCGGTGCACCCTATACTTCAGGTTTGACGGTGATGCCACCCTCTACGTGAGGGTGTTTGGGGAAGATGGTCGCCGCGCTGAGTGTTGTCCCGAGGGCGACGACCGCGGCTGGGAACCCGGCTCCGACGATGATGGAGAGGACGGCGCTCGCGGGGCTGGCGGCGCCCAGGGTTCCTCAAGCTTCTCCGGTTCTTCTTCAGGCGGCGACTCTCCTAGTGGTGGCCGCAGCCAGCCCCCACGCCGTCGTATCTGCTTGGGGGGTGGTGGCGCGTCCGCCCACCGTCGCGCCCTGGTGAAGCGCGAGAGGGAGTCCGCCTGAGCTCCGGAGGCAGCTTGGGCTTCCCTGCGGCCGGTGCGAGGCGAGCCGCACCAGATTTGTTTTTTTCTCTTCCCTTTTCCTGCATAAAGAAGGACAACAGTGTGGTGCCCCGCGGGGGCGTGTATGTGTTATTGCTGTTAATTATCGTTTTGCTTTCTTCATCGTACCTTCCGACTATGTGCCCGCGCGTGGATGGTTCCCGGCCCCAGCCGTGGGGGCGACCGACCCAGGCCCTATGTTTGTGTCGCGGTGCCCGAGGGGCACGGACTGGAGGGGTGCTCCTGTAAGGGGCCCAGGTCGCGAACCCTTTGAGTGACTAGGATAGGAACACTCGCGAGGGCGCTCGGCTCTCCCCCTCGCGAGGCCTTGCACAAGAGAAATCGAGGCAGGAGTGTGAAAAGCCGAAGAACCGCGAGCCAAAGACGACAACAACTTCAATAAAACTTCAAATGGAGAAGAACAAGCCAACTGCGGAAAGCAAATGAAAAGCCGCGTCGGGCACCTAGTCTAGTCTTCGACATCTTCTCACCAGCACGGAGCTAAGTGCTGCCACTGGGCGTGGGAGGGAGCCCCAGGGCCTGAGGCCGGCACTCCTGAGACTCCGGGGCGTGTACAGCCCCAACTCATTATTACGTGAGAGTGTCACGTGCGGCGAGCTTCACAGGCGTTCGCCTTGCTTCATAGGCTCCGGGACTTTTTCGAAACGCGATAGCTTCACATGCATTCGCCTTGCTTCACAGGCTCCGGGCCTTTTCCGAACGTGATAGCTTCACAGGCATTCGCCTTGCTTCACAGGCTCCGGGCCTTTTCCAAAACGCGATAGCTTCACAGGCATTCGCCTTGCTTCACAGGCTCCGGGCCTTTTCCAAAATGCGATAGCTTCACAGGCATTCGCCTTGGTTCACAGGCTCCGGGCCTTTTCCAAAACGCGATAGCTTCACAGGCATTCGCCTTGCTTCACAGGCTCCGGGCCTTTTCCAAAACGCGATAGCTTCACAGGCATTCGCCTTGGTTCACAGGCTCCGGGCCTTTTTAGGGGTACAACCTCCGGAGGTGCTGGATGTTCCATGTGTTCTGGACCGGCACTCCGTCCCGAGTCTCCAAGCGCGCTGAGCCGGGCCTGGAAACATGAACAACCTTGAACGGGCCCTCCCACATGGGAGAGAGCTTGTGCAGCCCCTCCCTGGAGAGGACCCGCCTGAGCACGAGGTCTCCTACCTCGAGTGTCCTGGGGCGGATGTTGTGGCAGTGATATCGCCGCAGCGCTTGTTGGTACCTCGCCGCTCGTAGCGCGGCTTCTCGGCGATGTTCCTCCCCCAGCACGAGGTCCATCCCCTGCATGGCGTCCTATTGCGCCTCGTTGAACGCCAGGACCTGTGCGGAGCGACGTCTGACCTCGTGAGGGAGGACCACTTCGGCTCCGTAGACCAGGAAGAACGGGATCTCCCCAGTCGGCTTGGTCGCGGTTGTGCGGATGGACCACAACACCGACTGAAGCTCGTCGTACCAACCTCTGCCGCAGGCCTCCAGCTTCTTCTTGAACGTCCTGGTCTTGAGGCCCCTCAGGACCTCCGCATTGGCTCGCTCGGCCTGGCCGTTGCTTTGGGGGTGCGCCACCTAAGCATAGCATATCTGTGTTCCAAGGTTAGCACAGTATGTTTTGAAGAGGTTACTGGTGAACTGCGAACCGTTGTCCGTGATGATGCGATTCGGCACCCCGAACCGGCTCACGATGCCCTTGATGAACTTGACCGCGGAACCCGCAGGAATGGTGCGGACAGCCTCCACTTCAGCCCACTTGGTGAACTTGTCTACAGCAACGTAAAGGTAGCGGTAGCCCCCTGGCGCCCGAGGAAACGGACCCAAGATGTCGAGCCCCCAGACTACGAATGGCCACGAAAGGGGGATAGTCTGCAAGCCCCCTGCCGGCTGATGGATCTGCTTGGCGTGGAACTGGCAGGCCTCACAAGCTTTCACTAGTTCAACAGCGTCATTGAGCGTGGTGGGCCAATAAAACCCACTGCGGAACGCCTTGCCGACGAGGGTCCGTGATGATGAATGATGTCCGTAGTCCCCGCCGTGTATATCTTCCAGTAGTTCCTTCCCTTGCTCCCTGGAGATGCAGCGCAGGGATACATCGTTTGGTCGCTTCCGGTAGAGCTCTCCATCTCTGATGCAGTATGTCGTGGCTTGGCGTGCCACTCGCTCTGCTTCCTCCTCCTTCTCCGGCAGGGTCCCTTGCGTCAAGTAGCTCCGGAGCTCCGTGATCCAACATCCCTCCTGAGGTTCCATCGTCAGGAGAAGGCATGCTCCTGAGGCCGGGCCACAGGCCGGAGCTCCGGAGGCAGGTGGCTGGGGGAGCTCCTCCCGGGGCTGAGCTGTGTTTGATAGTGATGGCAAGGCCGAAGGCTTGAAGAGTCATTCCTCGAAAACGCTAGGCTCCTGAGGTAGCCGCCTGGACGCGCGTTTGGCGATGTCATCGGCCTCTTGATTGGTGCCACGGGGCACATGCTGCAACTCCAACCCCCAGAACCGCTTCTCCATCCTGCGGACCTCTGCAAGGTAGGCCTCCATGTGCTCATCCTTCGGCTCGTACACCTTGTTGGAGAAATTTACAAGGAGCTGCGAATCGCCCTTGATGGTGAGGCATTTCACCCCCAGGGCAGCTGCGGCCTTCAAGCCCACTATTAAACCTTCATACTCCGCTATGTTGTTGGACACCTTTTCGCCTTGCTGGAAATAAAGCTGCACGACGTAATAGAGTTTGTCCTGGGTGGGCGATATAAGCACCGCCCAGCCCCTGCGCCGTGTCTGGAGAACGCCCCATCGAAGTACATGACCCAGCCTTCTGGTGCCTCGCTTCCCGGGGACAGGGACCGATCCTCGTCGGCCTTGAGGCCTGGCGCCTCCATCCATTCTGCCACAAAATCCGCTAACGCTGCTCCCTTGATGACTCTGGTCGTGCTGAATTCGAGCTGAAATGCTTGCAGCTCTATGTTCCACTCAGCGACTCTCCAGCTGAATTGGGGCTCCTGAGCACCCTCTCCAGGGGGTATGACGAGACGACCTTGATGGGGTGACCCTGAAAATAGTGCCGCAGCTTGCACAAGGCCACCAGTAGCGCGAGGAGGAGTTTCTGGGGCATAGGGTACTGCGCCCTTGCATCCCGCAACACTGTGCTGACAAAGTATACTGGGTGCTCAATGAGGTGGAGTGCGTTAGTGCTGACGGCTCCCTTTGGAGACCATGGCGCCTCTCAAGATAATGAGGCCTCCTGAGACTGGCCATCTGGGAGATGGGCCTCTCCTGCCTCTGGTGCGCCCCTCTGCGGCGGCTGGTCCTCATCAGCTGCCGTGGCGGCTTCTGTGGGCCTTCCTCGTACCAGCTCCGCCTTGTCCCGGGCTGCTGCCACGGTTTTGATTCGACGCTCCTCTCTGACTGCCACCAGGGCTGCGCTGGCGGAGTAGGGAGTGGCGGCGAGGTAAAGCACCAGGGGCTCTTGAGGGCGCGGAGCCACCATGACCGGTGGGCTGGTCAGGTATTTCTTGAGATCCTGGAATGCCTTGTCGGCCTCTTCAGTCCACTCGAAGGGCCCCTTTTTCTTCATTTGCTGGAAGAAGGGTAGCGCTTGCTCCCCCAACTTGGAGATGAAGCGCCCTAGCGCGGTCACACGCCCCGTGAGCTTCTGCATTTCTCTGAGGGTCTTTGGCGGGCTCATGTCTTCCACTGCCTTGACCTTCTCCGGGTTAGCCTCGATGCCTCGGTGAGACACGAGGAAACCCAAGAGCTTGCCCGAGGGACTCCGAACACACATTCCTATGGGTTGAGCTGTAGGTTCACTGCATTGAGGCTCGTGAAGGTTTCCTCTAGGTCTTGTATCAAGGTCCTGGCCTCCCGATATTTTACCACGATGTCATCGACGTAAGCTTCAACATTCTTCCCGAGCTTCTGGCCCAAGGTGATATGCATCAGCCGCAGAAAGGTCGCCCCTGCGTTACGCAGCCCGAATGGCATGCAGGTGTAGCAGTACACCCCACACGGGGTTAGGAAGGCTGTCTTCTCGACGTCTTCAACTGCCATCTTGATCTGGTGATACCCAGAGAAGGCATCCAGGAAGCATAGCAGGTCGCATTCCGCAGTGGAGTCGACGATCTGGTCGAGGCGGGGGAGCGGGAACGGATCTTGCGGGCACGCTTTGTTGAGGTTGGTGAAGTAGACATACATGCGTTCCTTCCTCCCTTCTTTGGCACAACGACAGGGTTGGCCAACCAATCTGGGTATCGGACCTCGCGAATGACCCCAGCGGCCTCTAATTTGCGGGTCTCTTGGACAATGAAGGCCTGCTTTTCTATGGACTGCCGCCTGGCCTTCTGCTTCACAGGGCGCACGTTGGGGCATACGTTGAGGTGATGCTCGATTACACTCCTGGGGATCCCTGCCAACTGGTCTGGCTCCCAGGCGAATACCTTCTTGTTAGCGCGCAGGAACCCGACCAGGGCCTCCTCCTGCTCGGGTTTGAGGTGGGCGCCTATGGTGAAAGTGGCGTTGGTGGATCCGTCCTCATCGACGGGTATCTGCTTGGTTTCTGCCTTGTCTTGGGTGAACAACTGTTTCTTCTTGGCGGGCGCAGCCCCCTTGGGCTCGGGGGCCTCCAAGGTGGCGGGTTGTGCCGACGCCGCTGTCTTGAAGACGAGCTTGAGCACCCGCAGAGCGTCCCCAGTGTCCCCGTGCACGGTGAGGACACCGCTGCTCCTGGGCATCTTCATAAGGTTGTACGCCGGGTGCGTCACGACCATGAACTGGGCCAGCGCCGGGTAGCCGAGGATGGCGTTGTAGGGGAGGCCGATGGGGGCGATGTCGAAGTCGACCAGCTCCATGCGGAAGTTGTCGTAGGTGCCGAAGGTCACTAGGAGCCGGATCTGTCCCAAGGAGCCGAACGACCTGCCCCCAACGCCCGAGAAGGGCCGGCTGGGCTGCAGCCGTTCCAGGGGTATGCAGAGGAGGTTGAAGGCCTCGACTGAGAGCACGCTGAGGCCTACCCCGCCATCGATGAGAGTTCTGGTGACGGCCACCTGGCAGATGGTGGGGGTGCACAGCATGGGGAGCGCGCCCGAGCAGGCCGAGTTGGAGGGGTGGTCCTCCGAGCTAAAGCTCAGGCCGGTCTCGGGCGCCGCCCGATCCAGGGGAGCCCCCTGCCGCGTGGAAGCGGCACTGACCCGGCGGATGAATGGCTTGACGTGGTAACTTGTAGGCGGCGCCTGCGAGCCACCCAAGAGGGTTGCGACGACTGGGGGTGTCGGTGCAGCGCGATAGGCGGGGGAGAGGTTGCGGGGCCCCATGGGCGCGCGGAGCGCGCGGGACAAAGAACCAGCTGGGGCGAGCGAGGGAGTTGCGGTGCGGCCGTCTTGGCGCACGGATGGATGCTGAGGCGATGCTTACTGCTCGTCCCCCACCGGGCCGGTGGCGGCGTTGACGGCAGGTGACGAGGAACGGCGAGGACGCCCGCCGACAGGGGCCGTCTAGGCGACGCGGGAAGTGAGGGCGGCCCGGCGCTCCGTGCGGGCCTGACGAGCGTCAGACATGAGCGCGATGGTCGGAGGAGAACGGGGTAACGGAAGACGAATTCCTGCGCACCCCTACCTGGCGCACCAAATGTCGGATTTCGGGTTCCGGCAGACCCTTGAGGTTCGAACACTGGGGTGCGCGCGGAGATTTCGCCTCCTACCTACCTGCACCCCTCCGCCATGCTAGGATCTAAACTAAGGAAAGAACAACACAAGAGACACAGGGTTTATACTGGTTCGGGCCACCGTAGTGGTGTAATACCCTACTCCAGTGTGTGGTGTGGTGGATTGCCTCTTGGGCTGATGATGATGAACAATACAAGGAAGAACAGCCTCGCGAGGGTCTGTTCTTGGCTGAGGCGGTGAACTGCTGGGAGGAGTTCAGCCACCTCTCTCTCTCTCTCTCTCTCTGCTCTGACTGACCGACCCCCTTGCTGTGTGGGTGGCTGGTCCTATTTATAGAGGCCCTGGTCCTCTTCCCAAATATTGAGCGGGAAGGGAGCCAACAATGGCGGGCTAATTTGAAGGGGGACAACAAGTATTAGTTGTCCTGACAAAAGTAGTCTTCGCCTGCGCAAAGCTCTAGTGATGACGCCGTCTTGGGCTCCACGGTGACCTCCATCTCGTAGTCCTCCTGGTCTTGGTCTCGTTGCACCGAAATGGCAACCTTTGCTTGATGCCTCGGTACTCCACGGCTGCGCTTGCCCCCTTTGCAACAAAGAGGAAAGGAGGACGCTGCGCGGGTTGGCACCCGCCTGGCGCCCTGAGTTGCCATGGCTTGCGTAATGGGCACCTCGTGAGGTACCCCGCCTTGATCTCTCCACCTCCTCGTGAGCCAACCTGACGAGGCCGTGCCTGAGGAAGCTTCACGTCATCCGCCCCGCGAGGCTTGGCCCCTCACGAGGGTCTTGGGTTTGTGTTGGTGAAGATGGGCCGTGCTGGGGCCCCCTTTGAGCCACGCCGCAGGCCGCAGGCAGGCAAGTCTGGGGACCCCCGTTCCCAAAACGCCGACATATATGATTTGTGAATCATTGAGATTTATTAACATGTTGATCTTATGTATGGGAATCGCACTGGTTGGTTTTGAATTTGGGCTACTAATGTGAACATATTACAATGCCAGGCCTGTGAGTCTCCTGTGAACATTTCAAATGGATCGACACTTACTGCTGTGCACATCATGATCCTTATTTCTGTGTTCTCGATGTTTACAAGTTACTAACAGTTCCTTATTTCTGTTCGCTCAGTGTTTACAAGTTACTGATCGATCACTAGCTAGCCTACTAATGCGCTCCTGGCAGTTTTAGTTGCGACACAAGATCCGAAGTGGTAGTTTTTTGAATAAAAATGCCTACCTTTGAAGAAACTGACAAGCTGCTCTGAAGAAAATGCCATGCGAATCTGAAGAAACTGCCAGCAAAAACGTTCACAAATGCCTTATCTCCCAGTGAACGTTCATCAGCTAATGCGATCCTACACGTACACCATGCGACCTACTCGATCCTACACGTACACTATCCGACCTACTCGATCCTACATGGATAAATAGCGGATCATGCACATACTACCTCCTTTTCGGTTTGCAGGGCTCAATTCAAAAAACGACCTACTCGATCCTACACGAATAAATAGTGGATCACGCACGTACTACCTCCAAACCTATTTGCTTGGCTTAATTCAAAAATCTCACCAACCAAGGTAGATGATGAGTGGTGGAATCATTTTTGACAAGGAGGGAGTACCTCATCTGGATGATTCGAGTGCACTCGTTTAACCGTCATGCCGGCGTGTGACCTAGCACGGACGGGACGCACCACTGACGGGATGGGATGACACAGTCATAATTTCAGTTTTTCTAGTTTCCACGGCAAGTTGGCGTGCTAAGCCATGCCTGCTTATGCATTGAATTCCAATGATTGCGATGACCGTTGTGTTTCCCGCGACATGCTGGTTCGCCTACCTTCCACCTGTAATTATTGTTTCCCGGGCTTCTCTGGTGGCACCATCACCCAACTCGCCCGATCCTCATAAGCCCCCACCATCCCGACGTCGCTCGCCACTTATCCTCGCTCTTGCCATGTCCGCCATGCCCCCGCCCGTCCGCGGGAGGCGACGCCGGAGGCGGTCACCGCCGGGACTAGTGTTTGGTTTTTCACCGGAAGGCAGACGGAGGGAGGAGGCATTCTATCGGTCTTTAGATGGCAATGCGGAGTATGAGGAGTTGTTGGAGCGCGACCGTCTTGCGGAGGAGCAGCATATGGCCGATTTGCGCCGCCAGCGGGACATGGAGCAGCAGTGCACCGACGCTCTAAGTCGCGAGCAGAGCGCCCGCAACTGGGCTGACTACGTGGAGGCCGGTGCCCGGCAAATAGCCCTGGAGGCTGTCGGGCACGCACTCGTTCGCGACGCCGAATTTTACTACAAGCTCGTCAAGTGGGTTTCCCGCTTAGAAGCCGAAGCTTCGGTGGACCACGCCGGCATGGAAAGGGCCAACGCGCGCGTGCAACATGCCTATCGCACCTCTGGCAAGTCCGAGGTGAGGCGGAGGACGCTGGTGCTGGCGTTTAGCATGTACCGCAGATGACGGCCGGCATCGTCTAGTTAGCTAAGAGTAAATTAGTACTTGTACACTACTACAGTATTAGTGGGAGTAGAGAGTTAACTTGGCTATGATGGTTATCAATGTGGAAGTTCAGTACTCTATATCTGGATCAGACCTATTACTTTGCTCTGAATGTTGAACTTTCCATTTGAACGTATGGAATGGGCTGTTATTTTTTTAAAATGGGTTGTATTTATCCGCCACAGGTTTAGAGGCTAACTTGTGGGCCTACCAGGTTGACGCGTACACAATCAGGAGACGATTGTATGTGGAGAGGATGACAACGGGGACCCACCAAGGTCATGGCAGTATGCAAGCAAGTGCCTCCTTATTTCAAGCCAATAAAAAATGTCTCCTCCAAATGGATTTCTGACATCTGGGTCCCATGCCATTGTCAACGTAGTCAATAAACAAGAGAATTGCACAATGAGCGGCTCACACTAGGGACCCAGCAACTCGCCCGGTTATTTTTGTTTTGTGTTAATTTGATAAATGCCACTCCAAATCTAGTGATTCCGAGAAATGCCACTGCAATTTCCAAACTTTGAAAAATGTCATTTCATGCCATTTCCAGTGGTGTTTTTCGAAGTCTGGAGTGGCGTTTTTCAAAGTTTGCAAATTGCAGTGGCGTTTTCAAAGTTTGCAAAAATTGAAGTGGCATTTTTCAAAGTTTGAAAATTGCAGTGGCATTTTTATGAATCGCCATAATTGGAGAGGTATTTATCTAATTTGTTTTTGAGACGGAAGCAGGGTGTCAACTGGGTTGTGCGGGGCACTCTGGCCTGTCTAGACAGCCTTTTTTATGTTTACCACATACCAGCCCAGTAGTTTTTTTGTTCTGTCTGAAAATGGCTAGCCTAGTTTTTTGTGATTTATCAAGTAAGTCGCTTTGTCAGGCCTGTTGGGCTGCAAACTTTCAAGACGAAGAGAGCTTCATTCGGCTGGCTGAGAAAATGGTCTATCAGTAATGAGAAATGGGTTGTACATTTTTAAAACACATCAAACCGGCAATTAGTTTCAAATTTCTTTTTTTTCATTTCAAGATTTTAAATTGCATTGATTTTTATGCATGGACAATTTGTTGGATTTTATACTGATATACATTTATTTTTAAAAACAGTTTGAATGTGACTCGAAATTTCAGGATTAAAACAGTTCGGACCGCACCAAAATATGCAAAATTTCGTATAATTTTTTAACAGTTGCCACAATATGGGTTGTAATGCTAACAAAAAGAATACGGGCTCCAAAAAAACCTTAAGAATTAGCAAATGGGCTGTAAATTATTAGAAATAATGGCAGATGGGTTGTATGCTATTTCCCATAGATTTGAGGCTTTCCTAAAAAAAGGTTGACGCACAAGCAGTGACTGTTGGATGTCCGTCCAATGGCCGTCGTGCTTCTTCAGTCTCTGCTCTTCCTGCTCCAACCGCTCAAACAAGCACCGGCGGGACTGCCTGCTCCCTCCTCCCGCGGCCGGCTGTGCTGCCGCACAGGCCTCACCGCCCCACCGTACTCCCATCGCTGGCCTAGCCATCCCTCTACTCACCCACACCTGTTGTTATATTCTCCGGCAATGGCAGCCGAACCAGTCAACCCTCGTACTCCCCACCGCTTGGGCAGCCACTGTCGTGTCTTCCCCGGCTCCATGTCATTCCCTTCGTAGGCCTCGCCGTCATCCACCACCCTGGTGCTCTCGGCACGGCGTGGTCAACATGGTCAACGAACGACATCCATCGGAAGTGGATTGTACGTGGAGAGGCTGACAGTTGGGTCCACGGCCACACACAAGGAAATGCCTCCTTATTACGCGCCAAATAATGACTCCTCCACCTGACATCTGGGACCCATCGGAAGGGCCTCTGTATTTCATGAAAAATATGTTCCCCCCACTGACAGCTCGGACCCACCAGCTATATCTTCGCACGCAAGGAAGTGCCTCCTTATTGCGCACAAAAAAATGAATTCTCCCCCTCCTAGCTGGGACCCAGCATAGTGGGAGGCTGACTTGTGGGCCTACTAAGTTGACAGGGATGGAGGGCTTTGTCAACTTAGTCAATATGAACGATTCTAGCTCCAGTGACCGTACAATGTCCATCCGACGGCTGCAGTCCTTCTTCAACCTCTGGTCTTCTTGCTCCAGCCGCCCAGAGCAGCGCCAGTCATGCCGCCTGCTCCTGCCTCCCGTGGCCGGCTGTGCTGTTGTGGAGGCCTCACCGCCCCTACTACTCCCACTGCTGGCCAGGCCCTACGGTGACGACGGCCTCACACCGCAGCCGAACCAATGAACCATCGTACTCCTCTCCGCATGGGCTTCCACTGTCGCTTCTTCCCCGGCTCCGCGTCGTCCCCTTCCTAGGCCTCGCCGTCGTCCACTGCCCTGGTGCTCTCGGTGTGGCGTGGTCAACGTGGTCAAGGAACGACTTCCATCAGAAGAGTACTGTACGTGGAGAGGCTGACAGCTGGGTCCACGGCCGCAGCAAGGATGTGCCTCCTTATTACGCGCAAAATAATGATTCCTCCACCTAACAGCAGGGACCCACCACACGGGCCATCGTATTTCACGAAAAAAACATTTCCCCCTGATTGCTGGGACCCACCAGCTACATCTTCGCACACATGGAAGTGCCTAACAGTCGGGACCCACCTGGTCGAAGCATATGTAGCATTGTCATTCTGGTCGCGAACGTGTATGTACATACGATCGGTCTGTCTGCAGGATGCAGCGATGAACCGTGGCCGTGCAAGGAAGGGCATGTGTCGTAGTAGAGGCGTGCATGTAGCATGTACACGTACGTACAACGGCCAGGGTCCAAGAAAGAAAATACGGCACCGTACGTACATACGGGCGGGGTCTCGAACACCTACTCACGCATACGTATGACCAGGGCTTGTGTACATGGCTGGGTCAGAACAGAGAAACTACGTCGCCGTCGTGTTCATGGGGAGGCAACAGAATGCGTCGTGTTCATTGGGAGGCAACAGAACGTGTGCTGTTCATCGGGAGCCAACCGGCTTGGACGGAACAACCAATGGAAACGAGGCCTGGTGTACCGCAGAACGAAGGAAACAACCTTGTGCTCGACCGGCCACGATGGAGACGGGATCCTTTTCATCGGGAGGGGTCTGGCATACTGCAAAACAGAGGAAACGGACTTCTGTTGGACCTCCTACGGTCGAAATGGGGTCTTGTTGACCGGGAGGGGTGTGGCGTACCGCAAAACGGAGGAAACGGACTTGTGTTGGAGCGCTACGGTCGAAATGGGGGTCCTGTTCATCGGGAGGGATGTGGCATACCGCAAAACGGGACTCCACGGGATACTATTCATCTCCACTGTCGACCTCCTCCAGCCTCCACGGGCCACTGTTCATCCACCGTCGACCTCCTCCAGCCTCCACCTGCGACTGTTCATCCACGGGCTCCTGTTCATCCAGCCTCCACCGGCTACTGTTCAACCAGCCCTCTCGACGGGGTCCTGTTCAACCACCCTTCCACGGGCTACTGTTCATCCAGCCCTCCACCAGATACTGTTCAACTAGCCCTCCACGGGGTCGTCCTGTTCATCCAGCCCTCCACGGGGTCCTATTCATCCACCCCTCCACCGGCTCGATCGATCGGGGTACTGTTCACCCAGTGGCAACGGCCTCTACTACCACGGGGTCCTGTTCATCCAACCCCCCACCGGGAACTGTTCATCCAAACCCCCCAACAACGCTCACTATTCATCCAGAGGCAGCATCGATCGGCTTCAGTTAGCAGCAATAGCGAAGGAATCACTCGGGTTCAGTTAACAGCAAGGGATCGATCGATCGCTCGGGTTTAGTGTAACGTGTAGCCTGCAGTGCAATCGCTCGGGTTCAGTTAGAGCCCAACACCTCGCTCGGGTTTAGTTAGAGCCCAGCGCCTCGCACGCACGCGCGTATATATGAGAGAAAAACGCATCGCTCGGCCCCCGACCACCCACCGTAACCGGGAACTCCCCGATATTTTCCTCGCCCTCCTTCTACAACGGTTTTTTCCGTCATGGACGGCCCAAAGAATGTCATGCAGCTGCATCTCCGGCCCGCCCAGGACGAAAAGCCCATTTTCTGTCATGATTTTTTTTTCATCGAAGTAGGACCCCACCACATCTATGATGATACCGGGTTTTGTCACAATTATCGTCATAGAAGTGTCATAAGTATGATAGAAAAAAAATTCATTCGGCCCAAAATGTCAGGATGTGTCTTTTTTTGTAGTGTAGTTGGTGCTAGTTGACTAATTAGAGTGTGGTTAATCCTCTTGTCCTCATAATTAGAAGCCTAGTGTGGTTCTAGTCTACTCTCTCTAATTCTCTGGTGATGATTAGCTCTGGACAGTGAAGTTCTACTTCTTGATCTTGTGTTGGTTTTTCCCTTGAAGAGGAAAGGGTGATGCAGCAAAGTAGAGATAAGTATTTGCCTCAGTTTGAGAAACAAGGTATCAATCCAGTAGGAGACAATGCACAAATCACCAATACATGCACAAACAATCAAACAACTTGCACCCAACACGATAAAGGGGCTGTCAATCCCTTCACGGTTACTTGCAAAAGTGAGATCTAATAGAGATAGATGAAACTAAACAAACGATAAAGTAAATATTTTTGGTTTTCTGGTTTATAGATCGGAAAGAAAAAGATTGCAAAATAGAAGATCGGAAACTTATATGATGGAAAATAGACCCCGGGGCCATAGGTTTCACTAGAGGCCTCTCTCAAGATAGAAATAATACGGTGGGTGAACAAATTACTGTCGAGCAATTGATAGAAAAGCACAAAGTTATGATGATATCTAAGGCAATGATTATGAAATATAGGCATCACATCCGTGTCAAGTAGACTGAAACGAGTCTGCATCTACTACTATTACTCCACACATAGGCCGACTCCTGCCTGCATCTAGAGTATTACGTTCATGGAGAACAGAGTAACACATTAAGTAAGATGACATGATGTAGAGGGATAAACTCAAGCAATATGATATAAACCCCATCTTTTCATCCTCGATGGCAACAATACAATACGTGCCTTGCTGCCCCTACTGTCACTAGGAAAGGACACTGCTACCTCTTGAGCACTTGCGTTAGTTTTGCCTTGAAGAGGAAAGGGTGATGCAGCAGAGTAGCGTAAGTATTTCCCTTGGTTTTTGAGAACCAAGGTATCAATCTAGTAGGAGGCTATGCGCGAGTCCCACGTACCTGCACAAAACAAATAACTCCTTGCAACCAAAGCAATAAGGGGTTATCAATCCCTTCACGACCACTTACGAGAGTGAGATCTGATAGATATGATAGAATAATAATTTTGGTATTTTTGTAATAAAGATGCAAAGTAAAATAAAAGCAAAGTAAATAACTAAGTATTGGAAGATTAATATGATGAAGATAGACCCGGGGGCCATAGGTTTCACTAGTGGCTTCTCTCAAGAGCATAAGTATTTTACGGTGGGTGAATGAATTACTGTTGAGCAATTGACAGAATTGAGCATAGTTATGAGAATATCTAGGTATGATCATGTATATAGGCATCACGTCCGAGACAAGTAGACCGACTCCTGCCTGCATATACTACTATTACTCCACTCATCGACAGCTATCCAGCATGCATATAGAGTATTAAGTTCATGAAAACAGAGTAACGCCTTAAGCAAGATGACATGATGTAGAGGGATAAATTCATGCAATATGATAAAAAAACATCTTGTTATCCTCGATGGCAACAATACAATACGTGCCTTGCTGCCCCTACTGTCACTGGGAAAGGACACCGCAAGATTGAACCCAAAGCTAAGCACTGCTCCCATTGCAAGAAAGATTAATCTAGTAGGCCAAACCAAACTGATAATTCGAAGAGACTTGCAAAGATAACCAATCATACATAAAAGAATTCAGAGAAGATTCAAATATTGTTCATAGCTAATCTTGATCATAAACCCACAATTCATCGGTCTCAATAAACACACCGCAAAAATAAGATTACATCGAATAGATCTCCACAAGAGGGGGAGAACATTGTATTGAGATCCAAAAAGAGAGAAGAAGCCATCTAGCCAAAAACTATGGACCCGAAGGTCTGAGGTAAAATACCCACACTTCATCGGAGAGGCTATGGTGTTGATATAGAAGCCCTCCGTGATGGATGCCCCCTCCGGCGGAGCTCCAGAACAGGCCCCAAGATGGGATCTCGTGGATACAGAAAGTTGCGGCAGTGGAATTAGGGTCTTGGCTCCGTATCTGATCGTTTGGGGGTATTTAGGTATATATAGGAGGAGGAAATACACCGGTGGAGCAACATGGGGCCCACGAGGGTGGAGAGCGCACCT